>NC_084528.1:3999859-4299859 GCF_024500275.1 Phycodurus eques | reverse complement strand
TTTGTTTAGTGAGATGGTCTAAGCTCATAAATGCAGTCATTACCCTACTGTATTATTATTAATGTCACATGCTAAAATGGTAGCTGCTCAAGTGAAGTTGCGCAACATAAAGGCTGCTTGTGGCTTTTTAAATTAATATCTTGTTTTGTATTCTTTCAAGAAATAGTAACCGTAAACTTACATTTATTTCTATTTGTTTTATCAATTTTTTATTTTTGTTAAATTGCTTCACTAAAAATGGCTCTTTAACCAACCAAAAATATCATTTATCCGAATACTCAAATATTGGATAACATTTTTAGCAAGATACTCAAATGCTAAAATATTCAAATATTCTGCAGCCCTAATTGGTATCGAGGTACCTTAAGCATGTATAGTATCAAAGTCATAATTTTGGTACAACATTACCCTGTGACAAAAAGCCTGCTTTCACAAAATGTATAATTAGTATAGGCAAACGTGTATGGCATTAATTTAAATGGGATATAGTCTGGAATCATTTTAATTTGGGTCTTCTGTACAAATTGCTGGGTCTCTGGAGTGACAGCCCACCCATCAAGCGCAGAATTAAACTACCAAGTAAATCATGTGTTCGCCGCCTATTTCTGTAAACACGTGCATGCGCGAGGGGTTCTTAATTTCCTACTTTATGTAATACAGCGCCCGCTTTCATGCAACGGTCAGACTACACTGTCTGAAACACGGTGATAAATTCAAAAGGTAAGCAAAGCTGCGTTTTAATGAAAAACGCAGTTTTTAAGACACACAGCAACTGTTTTAAATTGTAAACAAAAAAAATGTAATAAAAAAAATTCAACTCCATTCACAATACGTGTATTACTCACAACTGCATTGCATGATACTTATATGATACGCTTTATAAGGCAACCTCTGACTTGTTCAGTCTCACACAATTTAAGTATCAATTTAAAAAAAAAAAAACGGATTAAGGTGTGCTAAGGTTGCACAAGGTCATGCTGGCACAAACAATAACAAAACAACTCCTTGGGCGAACTTTCCACAAGACACGTGATCATCATAAATGTTGACAGGAACGGTTTAGCTCAGTTTTATGGAACGGCATATGGATCCGTCGCACTCCCTTTTCCGTCAGCTAATCCAAGTCGTGTAAGTGTGGACCACTTGGGAAGCCATCCAGTTACAAATGTAAAGATATAAACAGATGCTGTGTGTCGTCGCATTTTTAGTCTTCCAACCGGAAATCACATTGCTGCTAACTTTACATACCACAAGGAGTTGACATTGGTCAGCTCTTGTTTGGAGGGCAATTGAAAGGCTACTTTAACTTAGCAAAGTGAATAAAACGCGGCTTAAAGGTGAAGTGTTTAGAGCTCCTTTGTTCTTGGTACGGACACTCTCGCGTGGAGGTTTAATCTCAAAGCCAAATCTCAAAGTGTTGCCAACTTTGGGTTTTGTCTCTTGGTTAGCTCTTAGCTAGCCGCCGAACATGCGAATGAGACGCTATTATGTCCACCTCCCCCATTTCCTGGCCAAAATGCAATTCAACAAAGAGCACAGCTCACTTACGATTTAAATTACGTGTTGAGGGTTGTGAATATCGCTAATCTTGAAGCCTGAACGCCATGTCAGCCTGCCGAGGCACTGTGGCGGTCAAGGACCACATTTCTCTGTGCATCCGACGAGAGTGCGCGGCGCACTAGCCAACCCGCGGTGTGTTATGGGTAATGCAGTTTTCTTTTAGGCCTCACGGTCTCGCAACGATTTGTGCTAACGTTGTGCCATTGCCACGTTCGTATCTTTTCAAACACATGCCAAGAATAAGACTCAAAATCACGCTAAACAATTCAATCCCATTAATGAAATTACTACAAAGGAGTTTTAAATTTAATTGTATGCAAAAGCAGGAAAGCACCTCGCCAATTGTTGAGACTTGTGTCGTCCCAACGTCATACCAAGTATGGTCTCTGGATGGCAGTATAACTTAATGTATGACCATAGAGTATGAAAAATACAGGACGAGACTTACTGCAGTCTTCGACCTGTTTTAAAGAGCCGAAGCATTCATAAAAATACTCTTACGACCTCCTAAATTATTATTATTATTATTATTTTACTCTAAAATAAAAGCCAGCGCGGTCCAGCCATGTCAACCATGCACTTGACATACTTTTCATCAGAAATCAATTCAACTCTTTCCAGTGTTAAATCTCCGGCACTATCAATAGCTAAGATGCTGAAGACTGCAAGATTTATTTTTGACTAATTCGCCTGGTTTAGGTGGACTAGACTATTATCTGTCTTTATTTATCTTATTTGTATCTATCTTTATTTTATTTTATGTAGCTTTAATCAGCATTTAAATCAGCCTTTGTGGTATGGTTTTGTTGATCTGTCTTACTTGTAATTGATAAAACATTTGGTTTTATCGCAGACATATTTTAAATAGTCGTAATTATGCTCTCTGGAGTTCTTTCGAAGAGGGTAAAACAGCAACGCTGATACGAAAGCATTTTTGGCCATCTAGAGGTCGAGAAAAAAGTGAGCAACATGACTCAGCAGAAAAATCATTTGGCTAATTGACCTTCCATTCCAGTGGAAAGTTTAGAAGGCATAACAGTTTCCGCTGTTAATATTTCATAAGCTACTCAGACGTCATCTGACTGACTAACGTTGTTAAATGTGCGATAACCTAAGGTTGTGTAATACATTCATTTAGTTTCATACACTTGCATGCCCCCGTGGGGAAATTTGTTGTGGATTCTGCTAGTCCTGCAGTGCACACCACAAACAGCGTTTGACAGTCCACAGCAAAATATAGTTACCCATTTAAAAAACAGTTGTCCGGCAACCAATTTGCACTGCTGGTTGAGGTGACACATTGCGCAACCTTCAATGCTAAAATATTCCATAGTAAATCATATTAACATTTGGAGTGCTATTAACCTGCAATACCTGTTGAAGACACATACACACTACATTATATTAGACTACATTGTTGCATTGAGAGTCTTGATAAATGTTGTGATAAAGGAGTATTTGTAGTGGTCCAGGCGGGCTGAGAGGAACTCTAAACTCTCCTCCCAGAGGGTAGCAGCTGGAACTCAGAATGGAGAAAATGTGTTGGATCAGACACTCTTTTCTTTGCCTTTGTGATAACAGACTGCTGATAGACAAAATTGGTGGGGTGGGTTATCTTCAACACCCATGATTTTGATTGCACGTAACACTACACGGCCAATCTGTGCCTTCCGATGTACAAATAGATTACCATACCAGACTGAAATTCCATATCTACTTATACTTTCAAATATACTCTGTTGCAATCTAGAGCTGAGACTCTCCACGTGGGCCCCCCAGCTAAGTGTATTATCAATGTGTACTGGAGATATTTTTAAGTGCAGATCTGAGTAATGGGTTCATTGTGAATAACCACTGGCCTCAAATCCTCTCCTGCTTTGAGGTGGACAATCGCCTCTGTTTTCTTCACATTTAACCCAAGGTAGTTGAAGTCACACCACTGAACTAAGTCCTTTATTTCAGAGTGATAAGCAACTGGGCTACTGCCTCTATGCTGAAAGCCAACAATAGCTGTGTCGTCCGAGAATTTGAGGATATAATTCTCAAGGTGGACACCTATGCAGTCATTTGTTTACAATGTGAAGCGCAAAGGGAAGCTGACACAGCCCTGGGGGGCACTGACCAGTTGAATTAAAAAGCGAGCAGAACAAAAAAATATGAAGTAGAACATGAAAGGCATGAATAAAGACATATTTACGTTTTGTATTTATGAATATAACATTAGCGCTGCCAATGAAAGCGACACACAAAAAGACGAACACTATCGGTACAGCATTCCGTCAACATCGTCAACAGTACAGAATTATACTGGGGAGTTTTCTATTTCTTTGTCACGTATTTACATAGGCAGACTATTAAAGACACATTTTATGAAAATAATCACTCCAAACAAACATTAAACTGGTCAGCAACAAATTAATTGTACGAAGATTTACAAAGGACAATTTGTATGCGATATTACATTGGTTTTGCTCAATCAGGTACATTTTTTTAAACTATGGCCACACGTTGTTTTTTTTTACATTTTTGTTTACATGTACAGGTATTTTTGCTTTATATTGGGGGTTCTCAATCTCAATCTCAATAAATATGCACAAACACACACCTGAACAAAAACATAGACAACTTATAAAACACAAATTTTGTACCCCAGTGTTATCATCCACTTTAGCATCCTTATTGGTAAAAAAAAAAAAAAAGGCTCTATTTTGTGGATTTCAAGCTTTTAATTTTCAGAAACTGATTTTTCCTTCAGCATTGTTTCTAACTACACCGAGCTTCATAAACTCATTGTCGTCTGTACGTAACCAGTAATAGTTAAAGCTGTCCTGACATAAATAGAAGAAACCAAAATCATTGTTGAAGGGAATTACGGTTTTAGTATAATACTTACGTATACCGCAGACAAAAATATACAGTAAATTACTCTCTTTCTTTTTACATTTAAACAGACTACATAGGTGTATGAGATGTAACATTTCATACACACGCTCAAAGATAAATTTAATTGAATGTATCACAGTAATAACAGACTATTTCCTGATAAATGTGGAAATATTCTTGGCAAGACATTTATATTGCAAATGAATGAGACACACAGAACATAGACCAAACACAATCCATAAAAAAAATCCAGGCTCCTTGTAACTTTTTTGATTTTTTTTTTCTGTTTATAACAAAAATATTTCTTCATCATACTTAATGACCATTTCATCCATTTTTCTGAGCCGCTTCTCCTCACTCGGGTCACGGGAGTGCTGGAGCCTATCACAGCCATCATCGGGCAGGAGGCGGGGTACAACCTGAACTAGTTGCCAGCCAATCGCAGGGCATACATAAACAAACAACCATTCACACTCACATTCACACCTACGGGTAATTTAGAGTCTTCAATCAACCTACCATGCATGTTTTTAGGATGTGGGAGGAAACCGGAGTGCCCGGAGAAAACCCACGCAAGCACGGGGAGAACATGGAAATTCAACACAGGAGGGGCTGGGGATTGAACCGCGGTTCTCAGAACTGTGAGGCAGACGCTCTAACCAGTCACCCACCGTGCCGCCTACTTAAAAGATGACATAACACTCGCGCCCGGTGCTGTGTTTACCATTTGGATCAATGACACCCTAATAAATTAGCGATTTTTCAGCATATTAAATGAGCGATTGAACATAATTTTGTGGCGCTATAGCTGTTGTGTTCATGTCAGAGTACAAAGCAACGGTATAATTGCTCGTCTTGACGAGGCTTGCAGCGACATGTGGTACCCGCCGCCGTGTTTGTATCACTTTAATCAATGACACCATAATAAATTATAAAATTTTCAGCATATTAAATTAGGGATGGAACATAATTTTGGGGTGCTAGCTGTTGTTCATGTGAGAGTACAATGGTATATGATAGCGATTCGGGTATAATACTAACTTGGACAAAATGGTGTTTGGAAACTTACGGTGGTGGGGCGCGTGTGGCGGTGAGGGGGGTGGGGGTTGGCTTGGGGGGTGGCATTGGGTCCCTGCGGCCTCCTCCGGTTGGATTGTTTCCGGGGCTCTGGGTCCCTCGGTGTGGGACATGTTCCCTCCACCGGGCTGCTCTCGGGTCGACCCCTGGGCCCAACCCCGCCTCTCAATTGAGTGGGAGGGGCTCCTCGACCCCCGCGGTGCAGGTACAGCAATTACAGGACGCTTCTGTCAGTTATTGTGAATGCGAAACGGTGTCAATTCACTTGCGTCCGCACGCACACACCCGTGGGACTTTTTTGCTGGGTGTGGGGCCACTCACTTATTCTGATAAATAACTCATGAATATGCGAATTGCTTGGGTATCCCCTCACTCTACACTCTCGTCCTACAGACCTTTATAATTTACACCACACTTCAGTTGTACAGCCGGGTTCACGACTCTTGTCCTGTCCTTCCCTCACAGGGTGTAGCACTACTGCCCCATACAACACTCCTATCTAATGTGTCATTTGGTGTAGTGGTACACTCGCCTGACTTTGGTGCGGGCAGGATGGCTTCCGACCTCAACACAGCACAGAAACAGCCCTCCTCACACTCTCCAATGACCTCCTCCTCACCTCAGACTCTGGACACCTTAACATCCTCATCCTCCCCGACCTCACTGCACCATTTGACACCATAAACCACACTATCCTCCTGTGCTGTCTCAAAACCTCTCTAAACATCACTGGTGCCACCCTCTCCTGGTTCAAATCATATATCTCCGACCGTCAACAATTTGTCATATTAACAACTGCACCTCATCTCCTTCCCCTCTGTCCCAAGGCATCCCCCAGGGCTTGGTGCTTGGTCCTCTTCTCTTCATCCTTTACATACTCACCAGAAGAAACATCATTGTCATGACCTCCATTTCCAATGCTATGCTGATGATGTCCAGATCTACAGCTCCACCAAATCCTATTTTCATGCTTTATGAGAATGCACACAAATTTAATGCTTTTTGACTTTGGTTACCCAGACACTGTCATATACTGCCCTACAGTTCCATTATTGGAACTGTTGCTTTGTGTCCTCTCTCTCCCCCATCTGTTTTCAGCACCTGTCTTCAATTAGCCTCATCACTACCGGTGTATATAAGCCTGTCTGTTCCCGGAAATCCTCACCTAAGTAGTGCAGCCTCTCCTAGCGGCACCACAGCCCACCTTATGTCAAGTAAGCTATACTGATCCTCGCTTCCCTTGTTAACGCTTGTGTCTCCTCGTTCCCAGTGCTCCCCTGTGTTCCTGACCCACGTCATTCCTGCCACCAAGCCAGCCGCCATTTTACATCTGCCTCCGCCTGCTCTTGGGTCTTCTCTTTTTCAAATGGCCTCTCGGACCAACTCGTCCGGGACGAGCCCTCCTCTCTTGAGGATCTCATCGCCCTTTCCATTCGGCTTGATAACCAACTACGAGAGAGAGCACAAGAGAGGAGGGTCTGCGTATGTAAGAATCCTCCCACTCAAAGCACCACTGCTTCTAACCTGCTTACCGCACCGTCTCCCGCACTTCCGTCACTCCCCGTAGCTACCACAGAGACCAATCAAATTGGTAAAACGCGTCTAAACCCACAGGAGCGTCAGCGTCGAGTCATCCAGCGGCTGTGTATCTACTGCGGTCAATCCGGTCACTTTATTTCCTTATGCCCCCTCCGATCAAAAGACCAGGCTCACCGCGACCCAAGAGCGTTGTGGTGAGCCAAACCTCCATTCCCTTATGCTCTCCCTCTCGCATGACCAGTTCCCGCCTGCATTATAGTTTCTGCTAGAACACCCCCATTATTGTCCCTATACATTCCGGTGCCAATGACAACTTCATTCATGAAGCAATAATTCACCAGCTCCAAATCCCTCTCCAACCACTTCCGTCCCCGATGAAAGTCACAGCCCTGGATGGCTGAATCATCTCCCCCGTTACCCCCCACACAGTGCCATTCACCTTGCTCATTTCGGGTAATCATCGTGAGAACATCTCACTTTTTGGTATCCCTTCCCCTGATACCCCATTAGCCCTTGGAATTCCTTGGCTCAAGAAACACAACCCCACCATCGACTGGACACACTGGATGGAGCCCTCACTGCCACTCACACTGCCTGCTCTCAGCTATACCGCCCTATGATAAATCGCCACCCTCTTCCACGCCCGTTGACCTCTCCCGAGTCATAAAGAATACCATGATCTCTCTCCGGTGTTCAGCAAAGACCTGGCCTTTTCTCTAGCCCCATCCCCCCACCCCCCACCCACTCACTACCCCACCGCTGGTATGACTGTGCTATTAATCTGATGCTGGGAGCCCCTCTTCCTTCCAGCCGTCTCTACAACCTTTCCCGACCTGAGAAAAAGGCAATGTAGGACTATATCCATGACTCTCTGGCTTCCGGACTCATACGACCTTCCTCTTCTCCAGTAGGGGCCCGCTTCTTTTTTGTTGAAAAGAAAGACACCACTCTTTGCCCATGTATCAATTACCGTGGTCTCAATGACATCAGCGTAAAAAATAAATCTCTGCTTCCCCTCATCGACCCCTTGTTTGAACCCCTCTGCGACGCCCGGATATTCACCAAGTTGGATCTACGGAACGCCTACCACCTCATCCGTATCCAAGAGGGGGATGAATGGAAAACCGCTTTCAATACCCCTCTTGGACACTTCGAATACCAGGTCATGCCGTTTGGATTGAATAATGCCCCCGCTGTCTCCCGGACTTTCATTAACGACGTGCTCTGTGAAATGCTGAACCGGTTTGTTTTTGCCTATATGTATGAACTTCTCATTTTCTCCTGCTCCCTTGAAGAACATCATGGTCATGTACGCCAAATCCTCCAACGCCTCCTTGAAAACCGCCTGTATGTTAAACCTGAATAATGTGAATGCCACCTCTCCTCTGTACACTTCCTGGGCTACGTTATCTCTAAAGGACAACTACAACGCGACCCTTTCAAGATCCAAGCCGTTGTTAACTGGCCGACTCCCACCACCCGCAAAGAACTGCAACGTTTTCCTTGGATGCGCCAATTTCTACCGTCGAATCATCCCAAGCATTTAATCAACTCAAGACCCTGTTCACCAGTGCGCCCGTTCTTCGCCACCCAGACCCCTGCCTCCAGTTCGTGGTCGAGGTTGACGCCTCGGACATGGGGGCAGGGGCTGTCCTCTCGCAGCGGGACCCCACGATCCAGAAACTTCACCCCTGTGCCTTTTCCCCCGCCGTCTGTCCCTTGTCGAGAGGAACTACGACGGTGACTATAGAGCTGTCGTTTGACTCTTGAATGGCTGTAATTAATGATTTTTCTTTATTGACCTGAAGTTGGCTCGCAAGAAATTTGCCTGATTTATTATTGTATTCAAAGTTAATATATCTTAACTGTTGTTGTAGAAAGTCTGTTCTTTTTGATAAGATGACGTCTTAATGATGTTTTGCCTTTTGAAGTAGGTTTCTAATCTATCAGATTAATTGCATCTTCTTCTGTGAGATGTTTTATTTTTTCCTCAATTTCATTTTCTAATTTTAGTTCTTGTTTTTTTCTTGTACAAAGAGTATGATATGATTCGACCTCGCATTACAGATGTCCTGGTTTCCCGCAGCAGAGATGGGGATATGGTTGGGGAGTCATTGAATTTCAAAATAATCGTCCTATTTTTCCAGAACGTGTTACTGCGCCATGTTGGTGGGGGTCCGAGATTTGATTAGATTTTTAGGTAGAGAGAAATTGGTGTGAGGTCACTGATGATGATTGGATGTATTTTGGAGGTAATTCTTTGAGCTGCCGAATTATTTGATAGAAAAAAAAAACCTTGAGAAAGAGCGGTGAACTCATGAGAAAATTTTTTATTCTCTATTTGTTTTTGTTTTTTAGCCTCCATATGTCAACAAGTCCAAAGTCATCCATATACTGCTCTAATATATTGGCCCATTGTCGTTGATTGCTATTTTTGAGATTTGAGCGATCTGTAAAGTAAATGTAACGTATGGTTAAAATCTCCTCCCGTGGTAATTGTAGAATTGGCTGACAAATTAAGCAAGTGTGAAAATAGCATGTGAAAAAAGGCTGATTCATCTTTATTAGGATCGTATACAGTGCCAGTTGTGTAAAGGTTGTTAAATATTGTAGCCTGTATGATTGTATGTATATATGTATCGACCTTCTGGATCCGTTACTGTACTATTTATTGTAAAAAAGACTACTTTTTTTTATGAACTAGTATTGAGACTCCTCTTTGTCTGCTGTTATAAAACACCAAGATAGCCTGAGTGAAATTAGAGTCAATGAGGCATTTTTCTTCTGATTCAATAAAGTCTGTTTCTTGTAATAGGAGGCGGTATGTTTGAAATTTAGTGATATGATCCATAAATAATAAAGCCATTCCATGGCACAAAAGTTAAGTGTGACATATAATGGGTGCATGTATAGTAATTTAAAATAGATTGGGTACTATGTATTCTTTGTTGTTGTTTTTTTGGCAGTTTTTCAGAAATTTTATTGTATTGTGTTGATAAATGATATTTAAAGAGGGTGATAAGGATGATATATTTAAGTACAGCAATGCCAGGGTACATAGATGTGTAGCAAACAAAGAACATAGAAAACAAACATTAGTGATAAGGGAATAATATGGTGTGTGGTGGTTTTTTGTAGTCCACAAGGAGAGTTTTGTGAGAATTGTGTGTTTAGCGTGTGTGGGAACAAGTAGAGCAGGAAAACAGGCAGAAATGCGTGATTCTGTTCTTTTGTTTGTGTAAGCAAAAATGGAAGAAATGAAACAAAATACAACAAGCGTTTGACAATTAATAACGACAACAGATCAGAAGAAGTGCTTATCTAGAAGAGCCAGGGTGTGACGTTGGCATCATGAAACAGTTTAAATTTTCTTTAAAATTTTTATGTACCGTATTTTCACGACCATAAGGCACACCTAAAAGTCTTAATTTTTCTCCTAAATGGAGAGGGTGCCTTATAATGCGGCGCGCCTTATGTGTGCCCCGAGTTCCAAAATCTATAAATGTTGTTGTGTGATGAGCGCACCGCTTGACTTTTTTTTTTTTTTTTTTTTTAGCATTTCCTGCCGACACGCTAGTTACACAGAGGGAAAGTGGACATGGCTGAGGACAGGGGTGGGTGAAAGAGACACGCACAGTTAAAACTGCAAGCACAGTTAAAACTGCAAGCTATCAGTTACGCAGAGGAGCCTGGGAATCGAGCAGCCGCGAGAGAATTCAAGATCAACGAATCCATGGTTCGCAGGTGGAGGAAGCAGGAAAACGAGCTTCGCCAAGTCAAGAAGATGATGCTGAGTTTTCGCGGGAAAAAAAGAAAAACTAAACGCAGATACCCCCTGCTTGAGCCGTCACCTTATCATGGTGGAGGGGTTTGTGCGTCCCAATGATCCTAGGAGTTAAGTTGTCTGGGGCTTTATGCCCCTGGCAGGGTCACCCATGGCAAACAGGTCCTAGGTGAGGGACCAGACAAAGCACGGCTCAAAGACCCCTCTGGAGCCAGGCCTAGAGGTGGGGCTCGAAGGCGAGCGCCTGGTGGCCGGGCCTGCACCCATGGGGCCTGGCAAGGCACAGCCCGAAAGGGTAACGTGGGTCCCCCTTCCCATGGGCTCACCACCTGTGGGAGAGCCCATAGGGTTCGGGTGCAGTGCGAGCTGGGCGGTGGCCGAAGTCAGGGACCTGTCAGGCTTCCGGACAGCTTAGAGGAAATTCTGGTCCACCATCTCAGGAGGGGGAAGCAGTGCACCATCAACACTGTGTATAGTGGGGATGGAGCGCTGCTGACCTCGACTCGGGACGTTGTGAGCCGGTGGGGAGAATACTTCAAAGACCTCCTCACCTTACCAGCCTCCCTGGTAAGGTCTATTAAGTGGTGCTGGAGAGGTGGGTCCGTCGGGAAGTCAAATCTCAGATTCAGGATGAGCAGTGCGGTTTTCATCCTGGCCATGGAACAATGGACCATCTCTACACCCTTGGCAGAGTCCTCGAGGCTGCATGAGAGTTCGTCCAACTAGTCTACATGTGTTTTGTGGACTTGGAGAAGGTGTTCGACCGTGTCCCTCGGGGGGTCCTGTGGGGGGTGCTTCGAGAGTATGGGATAGGCGAAGCCGAGGGGTAGAGGTAGTCCGGTTTGGTGCCCTCAGTATTGCATCTCTGCTTTTTGCATATTATGTGGTTTTGTTGGCTTCATCAAGCCATGATCTCCAACTCTCACTGGAGCGCTTCGTAGCCGAGTGTACAGCGGCAGGGATGAAAATCAGCACCTGCAAATCTGAGACCATGGTCCTCAGTCGGAAAAGTGTGGCATGCCCTCTCCAGGTCGGGGATGAGATCCTTCCTCAAGTGGAGGAGTTCAAGTATCTTGGGGTCTCATTCATGAGTGAGGGAAGAATGGAACGGGAGATCGACAGGCGGATCGGTGCAACGTCTGCAGTGATGCAGACTTTGTATCGGTCCGTTATGCTAAAGAAGGAGCTAAGCCGAAAGGTGAAGCTCTCAATTTACCGGTCGAGCTACGTTCCTACCCTCACCTATGGTCACAAGCTGTGCGTCATGAGTGTGCATGGAAATAAATGTCACTTTTGTTTGTTTTGGTATCAGAGATGGATTAGTGAGTAGTTGTTCACAGAAAACAAATCTGATAAAACATTTATTGAGTGGCAGTATGTGCCCCCCTTTGCTGACACCGACTCTGCAGCTGGGCCTGGCAGGAGGCCACAAAGGTGTTCCGAAGCTGCTGAAGGGTGTCCAAGTGTCATCCGTCATGAAATCATCCATTAGCACGTGACAGGGTGGGAGGTAACGTCAATGGCAGCCTGTGCACTGAAACACAGTGCGGCTCTGAGCCTCCAGGACTGAGTAGCCCCATCCTTCCACAAGACCGTCACAGATGTTATAAAACCGTTTATAAGACTTGAATACGGACACACACAAAAATAAATTTCGCCAAAATCCAACACCGCAAAACGTTTCAGGCAAACAGGGCTCCCATGCAACAATGAAATCGACGGGCATCATGGCAAGCACGATGTCAAGTTTACCCACCCCGCCCCCTAGTATTGTTTCATAACCACCCCATTTTGTCCACTGTGGCCTGAAATGGCAACATAGTGTAAACGAAGCGTAACCCCTCATCAGGACAGTCTCCCCTGTGCTCCGAGTGAAGTCTTCAAGCTCCTCACACACAACAGTATATAGCAAACAATAAGTAAGATGTCTACAGCTGGCTTTTACAACCAACTGTGAAGTCATGGGTTTCCTGACATCACAAAACACACAAGCTCTCGCTCACATAATAGAAGGAGGGTTGGTGGTTGACGAACCCTCCCATCTCTCTTACTCTCTAAAACCCTCACCGCGTAGCATGCTCACTCTGATGGATCGTGAATCCGCTATCCAATCAGTCCACTAAAACACTAAAGAGAAGATTTAAGTCACTGCCACTGCAAGAGGTGAGTCCTTCATCTGTGTTCATCTGCAGCATACTCAAAATAGCGACTCAGAATACTGTATATCGATTGGTCCAAACTGACCTGAACAGCGTGTGATCTGGATTAGACATTGTGTGATTACCCAAACCTGGACTAAAGTACAAGGCACAAAGTGTTGTTGAATTCAATTTATTTACTGTATGTAGATCAGGAAGGTGGTGGTGAAATTAATTCAGAGTAAACTCAGCATCACAAATGAAGCATCTTTTGTCTTTGTGAGCAGAAGCTCAAAAACAATTCTAATGTCTGTTCAGTAATAAAAAAGAACAACAACAACAAAAGAGATTCCTTCAGTATGCAATAGCTTCAATCGGTGTAAAAGTGTTGGCAATTGACTTTTTTTAAATCACTGCAGAAATTGAGGTTCATCACGTTAAAAACATGCTTTAACCATTTTAGCGTCATAATAATAGACATATTTATTCGTTTCACAGCTTTCAGGGGCAGTTTGAATGATTAAAATTGCATGAAGTAGCGAGGAGTTACGGTAACTTGAAAAACACATGCGCCGCAGTGTCACCGGTGATCCCCTTCGTTTTAAAAGGAATGGAAATGGAGGATGGAAAGTTA
This sequence comes from Phycodurus eques, assembly GCF_024500275.1. Taxonomy (NCBI): domain Eukaryota; kingdom Metazoa; phylum Chordata; class Actinopteri; order Syngnathiformes; family Syngnathidae; genus Phycodurus; species Phycodurus eques. The sequence continues at coordinate 4,286,244 of NC_084528.1, read as the reverse complement.
AACATATTGTTCTGTTTAGCCAAAAATGAAAGGAAATGTTTCTTTGCCTTTTTTAGACCTTTTTCTGAACTGCAGAATTTTATTTTTTTTAGTTTTTAAACTGGCCAGTTAATCCAGAACTGCATACACCACCGATACTACAAATCCCAGAAATCATTTCATCAGCTGTTATGCTCTCACCCACCTCTTGGTAGTGTCACTCTGAGATGTTCACGTCCGGACAATTATTTGTATATCATGATTAAGTCATAATTCAATAACACATAATCAACTGTACTGGTGTGTGTGTGTGTGTGTGTGTGTGTGTGTGTGTGCGCGCGCGTGTGTGTGTGCGTGTGTGCGCGCGTGCGTGTGTACGTGCCTGTAATTCTACATTTTTGTATCATTCTGTGAATATTTTACGTCAAAACATCAGCATAAGCAATGAATGCACACTGAAAACTGATCTGCATTAAAGAAATCTGGCGATGCAATGTGCTGTAACCATCACTGAATAATGTACATCACACGATGCGAGAGAGATACGTTTCCATCATAGACCCAAGGTTGATTCATGATAAATATATACTGTAACGATGTAAAATGGATGCATACATGAATGGTTGTTGTTAACATAATTTGATGATAAGGGTCACTAGTCCAAATCCCGGCTACGACTTTTCGCGTGTCGACGTGTCCTTGGGCAAGACATCCGTCCATCCATTTTCTGAGCCGCTTATCCTCACAAGGGTTGCGGGAGTGCTGGAGCCTATCCCAGCTATCTTCGGCCAGGAGGTGGGGTACACCCTAAACTGGTGGCCAGCCAATCGCGGGGCACACATAAACAAACAACCATTCGCACGCACATTCACACCTACGGGCAATTTAGAGTCTTCAATTAACCTACCGTGCTCCCAGTGGGCCTGGCAGCAGTCGCCCATTGGTGTATGAATGTGGGTGTGAGTGGGTGAATGTGAGGCCTTGTGAAGTGCTTTGGACACTGTGATGGTATCGATAAAGTGCTATAAAAGTGAAGTCCATTTACTGTGGGTACGGAAAGTATTCAGACCCTGACACTATCAAGCAAGACAGTCACAAGTTTGTGCAGTTCCTTTTCTTGTCTTTCAGCACATGATACAGTGGGTACGGAAAGTAGTTAGACCCCCTTAAATTTTTCACTCTTTGTTATATTACAGCCATTTGCTAAAATCATTTAAGTTCATATTTTTTCTCATTAATGTACACACAGCATCCCAAAATGACAGAAAAAAACGGAATTGTTGAAATTTTTGCAGATTTATTAAAAAAGAAAAAGTGAAATATCACACAGCCATAAGTATTCAGACCTTTTGCTCAGTATTTAGTAGAAGCACCCTTTTGAGCTACGGCAGCCATGAGTCTTTTTGGGAATGATTCAACAAGTTTTTCACACGTGGATTTGGGGATCCTCTGCCATTCCTCCTTGCAGATCCTCTGCAGTTCTGTCAGGTTGGATGGTGAACGTTGGTGGGCAGCCATTTTCAGGTCTCTCCAGAGATGCTCAATTGGGTTTAAGTCAGGGCTCTGGCTGGGCCATTCAAGAACAATCACAGAGTTCTTTCTGAAGCCACTTCTTCGTTATTTTAGCTGTGTGCTTAGGGTCATTGTCTTGTTGGAAGGTGAACCTTCGGCCCAGTCTGAGGTCCTGAGAACTCTGGAGAAGGTTTTCGTCCAGGATATCCCTGTACTTGGCTGCATTCATCTTTCCTTTGATTGCAACCAGTCATCCTGTCCCTGCAGCTGAAAAACACCCCCACAGCATGATGCTGCCACCGCCGTGCTTCACTGTTGGGACTGTATTGGACAGGTGATGAGCAGTGCCTGGTTTTATCCACACATACCGCTATGAATTAAGGCCAAAAAGTTCGATCTTGGTCTCATCAGACCAGAGAATCTTATTTCTTACCATCTTGGAGTCCTTCAGGTGTTTTTTTTTAGCAAACTCCATGCGGGTTTTCCTTTGTCTTGCACTGAGGAGAGGCTTCCATCGGGCCACTCTGCCATGAAGCCCCGACTGGTGGAGGGCTGCATTGATGGTTGACTTTCTAGAACTTTCTCCCATCTCCCGACTGCATCTCTGGAGCTCGGCCACAATGATCTTTGAGTTCTTCTTTACCTCTTTCACCAAGGCTCTTCTCCCCCGATTGCTCAGTTTGCCGGGACGGCCAGCTCTAGGAAGCGTTCTGGTCGTCCCAAACGTCTTCCATTTCAGGATTATGGAGGCCACTGTGCTCTTAGGAATCTTAAATGCAGCAGACCTTTTTTTGTAACCATGGCCAGATCTGTGCCTTGCCACAATTCTGTCTCTGAGCTCCTCAGGCAGTTCCTTTGACCTCATGATTCTCATTTGCTTTGACATGTACTGTGAGGTGTAAGGTCTTATATAGACAGGTGTGTGGCTTTCCTCGTCAAGTCCAATCAGTATAATCAAACACAGCTGGACTCAAATGAAGGTGTAGAACCATCTCAAGGATGATCAGAAATAATGGACAGCACCCGAGTTCAATATATGAGTGTCACAGCAAAGGGTCTGAATACTTATGGCTGTATGATATTTCCATTTTTTTTTTTTTTTTTTTTTTTTAATAAATCTGCAAAAATGTAAACAATTCTGTTTTTTTCCGTCAATATGGTGGGCGGTGTGTACATTGATGAGGAAAACAATGAACTTAAATGATTTTACCAAATGGCTGCAATATAACAAAGAGTGAAAAATTTAAGGGGGTCTGACTACTTTCCGTACCCACTGTACCATGTGCTGAAAGACAAGAAAAGGAACTACACATACTTGTGACTGTCTTGCTTGACAGTGTCATTGTCATTACACACCCTGGAATGGTCACCTGTCAATCACAGGGAACACACAGACAAAGAACCATTCACACCCATGGACACTTTAGTCTTTAATTAATCTAACATGCACGTTTTTATAATGTGGGAGGAAGCTGACAAACCTCGAGAAGACATACGCAAGCATTGGGAGAATATGCAAATTTGATATCCACATTTGATGGCTGGAACAGAGAGTTAAATGTTGTACCTCAGTACGTGAAGCTGACATCCTAACCACCTTACAATATATTCAATGGAGGGAAAATAAATATTTATATTTGTGCATGCTTTAGAAGCATATTTAGAAAACATTTTTTCCTCTTGAATTTCATTAATTATTTTGGATCTGTACAAATAAACTGCCAAGAAGAGCAAAGTATGAGCACCTTCATTGCTTAAAATAACATTATGCAATGCTCTTTCTTTGTATAAAAAAAAAAAAAAGAAGGAGGAGATGCTTTTCATCGGAAAGTGTTACAATGCTTAACTATTTGTGTCTGCTTCATAAGAAGGAAACCGTCACCTGACGCTGCTGCAGGGTCGACTTCACAAGTCATGAGTTAGGAAAGGGTGTTAATTTCCCTGGAGGGAAGATTCAAATGTGTCATTGCTGAGAAACAGGATGCGGACACACAGGGTTTCTTTTACAAGCCACTGTATGATAATATCATACACCACCTCAGTGAGTTTAAAAATAAAACAACCAAGATGCCATAATTGTGCACTTGCATCTTTAACTTCTAGAGGTTTCACCAAAAACCTAATTAATATTTAAGAATAACAACCATTTTACCTAGAACCTCCATTTTAAGGGGCTCACTGTTGCCCTTGTTGCAGGGGTGTCAAACTTTTCATCACAGGCTCATCGTTGTCATGGTTGCCCTCAAGTGGCAGTTACAACGGTGAAGCCACATAATCACAAGGGGCATAACTATATGCCAAAATCTGCGGTTCTGTACCTTGGTTTCAAAGTCATGGTTCGGTTCACATTTGGTTAATTGAAGGAACAAAATATAAAACAAACTGTTCATGTTTTGTGTAAACTGGAACAGGTTTAATGACATTAAAGTGAAATATCAACAGCTTAAATATTTTCATTTTAGGAAATTACAATGTGACTTTTATAGTTTCTAGTCTTCTTTTTCAGAAATGAAGGATGCAGACAAGGGCAACAGTAACAGTTTGAACAGTGTGAATTAAAATGCTATAAGAACACTAAGATAGTAATGTCAGTTATTGCTTTGGCTCCATTGAAGGAGCCCGACTGGGGCGCTTTAAATCCTGTTGTGCTTGTACAACGCTGCTGTTTTTTCATGCTACACTGATATTAAAATTTTGTAATGCAGCCCTACGGGGGGCACAAGCCAGTGCAAACTGTAAGCCGGTCCCAAGCCCGGATAAATGCAAAGGGTTGCGTCAGAAAGGGCATCTGGCTTGAAACAAATATAAGCGTTCATCTAAAAAATTCCATACCGGATCGGTCGTGGCCCAGGTTAACAACGTCCACCCTGGCACCGTTAACCTGCAGGCCACTGGTGGAAATTCAGCTGCTGTGGGTCGAAGACGAAGGAAAGGTAGAAAGCGGTTTCTTAGGCCGAAAAAGAAGAGGAAAGCACAGAGCCTAGAATTTAATGTGGGCACTTTGAATGTTGGGACTATGACAGAAAATCTCAGGAGTTGGTTGACATCAAAATCAGAATCAGAATCATTTTTATTTGCCAAGTATGTCCAAAAAACGCACAAGGAATTTGTGTCCGGTAGTTGGAGCCACTCTAGTACGACAACAGAGACATAAACAGACAACAGAGTCACTGTCTTTATGTCTTTTGAGACATAAAGACAGTGACAAAAACCAGTCACTGAGCAATAAAGGGTTAATAGTTATCTGGCAATTCCGGTACATTTATTTATTTATTTTTTTGACAATTGTGCAAAAGATGCAGAGTCCTCTAGCCCTTAGAGCAGTTCGAATGACTAATATTGCAATAGTCCGGTGCAATGACCATTGCGCAAAGGGCGCTGAGACTTCAAGGAGTGTATGCGGTTTAAAGTGACGAGTAGTGCGATCATCTGGGACGATGTTGATTGTGCAAATGTTGCAGATACTCCTCAGTCAGTGTGAAAGTGGTGCAGATGCTACTCTGGCGTGAGTGGCCAGTATTGCTCAACAACAGATATGCAAATAGTGCAGCGTGGCGACACTACTACAGTGAGTGCACGAGTAATATATAATTGGCCCCACAGAAATGTGACAACGAACTCATGTCAAAAAGTTAGTTTACTTAGTTCTGACAGCGTGCAAGTCCTCAAGGGTGGGTTAGGGGGGTACCGACAATCCTTTCAGCAGTTTTGATTGTCCGTTGCAGTTGGAGTTTGTCCTTTTTTGTAGCAGCGCCAAACCAGACTGTGATGGAAGAACACAGGACTGATTCGATGCCCGCTGTGTAGAACTGCCTCAGCAGCTCCTGTGGCAGGCCGTGCTTTCTCAGAAGCCGCAGGAAGTACATCCTCTGCTGGGCTTTTTTGAGGACGGAGTTGATGTTGGTCGCCCACTTGTGTGACCAGGTGGAAAGGCAGTAAGGCTAGAAGTTTAGGGGCATGCTTTAAATTATTTTACCATGGTGTAGATCGAAAGTGAAATGGAGTAGGGGTTATTTTAAAGGAAGAGTTAGCTAAGAATGTCTTGGAGCGGAAAAGAGTATCAGATGGATTGATGAGGCTGAAACTTGAAATTGAGGGTGTTATGTATTATGTGATTAGCAGCTATGCCACATAGGTAGGATGTGACCTAGAGGTGAAAGAGAAATCCTGGAAGGGGCTAGACGAAGCAGTTCTGAGCATCCCAGACAGAGAGAGAGAGTCGTGATTGGTGCAGATTGTAATGGACATGTTGGTGAAGGAAATAGGGGTGATGAAGAAGTGATGCGTAAGTACGGCATCCAGGAAAGGAACTTGGGGGGACAGATGGTGGTAGACTTTGCAAAAAGGATGGAAGTTGTAGAGAACACTTTTTTTTTCAGAAGAGGCAGGAACATAGGGTGACCAACAAGAGCGGAGGTAGAAGCACGCAGGTGAATTACATCTTGTGCAGACGATGTAATTTGAAGGAGGTTACTGACTGTAAGGTAATGGTACGGGAGAGTGTGGCTCGACAGCATAGGATGGTGGTGTGTAAGATGACTCTGGTGGTGGGGATGAAGCTTAAGAAGACAAAAGCAGAGCAGAGAACCATGTGGTGGAAGCTGAGAAAGGAAGAGCGTTGTGCGGCTTTTCGACAAGAGGTGAGACAGGCTCTCGGTAGACAGGAGGAGTAGCTGTGGCTCAATGGTTAAGATCATTGCCTGCTACCGTGGGGGACCTAGGTTCATGACCCCGACTGAACCATCCGCCAACATCCCCCGGACTCACGGCTGTGGTGTCCTTTGAGCAAGACACTGATACCCCGAAATGCTCCCCGGGCGCTTCAGCTGCCTCCTGCTCCAGTGTGTTCCACTAACGTGTATTTGTTCACTGTGATGGGTTAAATGCAGAGAAAATTTTTCGTGTGCATGCATGGATGTTCATGAGAATAAAAGGTGATTCTTCTTCTTCTTCTTCTTCTTACAGAAGACTGGACCACTACAGCCAAGGTGATCAGATAGACAGGCAGGAGAGTACTTGGTGTATCTTCTGGCAGGAAAGGAGAGAAGGAGACTTGGTGGTGGAACCTCACAGTACAGGAAATCATACAAGGAAAGAAGAAGTGGGACACTGAGAGGACTGAGGAAAAGAGAAAGGAATACATTGAGATGCGACATAGGGCGAAGGTAGAGGTGGCAAAGGCTAAACAAGATGCTTTTGATCACATGTATGCCAGGTTGGACACTAAAGAAGGAGAAAATGATTAATACAGGTTGGCCAGACAGAGGGATAGAGATGGGAAGGATGTGCAGCAGGTTAGGGTGATTAAGGATATAGATGGGAATGTGTTGACTGGTGCAAGTAGTGTGCTGGATAGATGGAAAGAATACTTTGAGGAGTTGATGAATGAGGAAAATGAGAAGGAAGGAACATTCGACAAGGCAAGTGTGGTGGACCAGGAAGTAGCAATGATTAGTCGGGGGGGAGTTATAAATGCACTAAAGAGGATGAAAAATGAAAAACCAGTTGGTCCTGATGACATTCCTGTGGAGGTATGGAAGCATCTAGGAGAGGTGGCTGTGGAGTTTTTGCCCAGGTTGTTGAACAGAATTCTAGTGGGTGAGAAGATGCCTGAGGGATGGAGGAAAAGTGTGCTGGTGCACATTTTTAAGAACAAGGCTGATGTGCAGAGCTGTGGGAACTATAGAGTAATAAAGTCGATGAGCCACACAATGAGCTTATGGGAAAGAGTAGTGGAGGCTAGACTCAGGACAGAAGTGAATATTTGCAAGCAACAGTATGGTTTCATGCCTAGAAAGAGTACCACAGATGCATTATTTGCCTTGAGGATGTTGATGGAAAAGTACAGAGAAGGTCAGAAGGAGCTACATTGTGTCTTTGTAGATCTACATAACGCCTATGACAGAGTACCCAGAGAGGAACTGTGGTACTGCATGCAAAGTCTGGAGTGGCAGAGAAGTATGTTATAATTATACAGGACATGTATGAGGGCAGCAGAACAGCGATGAAGTGTGCTGTAGGTGTGACAGAGGAGTTCAAGGTGTAGGTGGGATGCATCAGGGATCAGCCCTGAGCCCCTTCTTGTTTGCAGTGGTGATGGATAGGCTGACAGATGAGGTTAGACAGGAATCCCCATGGGCCATGATGTTTGCAGATGCTTTCACTGATCTGCAGTGAAAGCAGGTGGAGGAACAGTTAGAAAGATGGAGGCATGCACTGGAAAGGAGATGAATGAAGATTAGCCGAAGTAAAATGAATGTGTGTTCTGTAAATTGACTGTCTGTTGTCGTACTAGAGCGGCTCCAACTACCGGAGACAAATTCCTTGTGTGTTTTTTGGACATACTTGACAAATAAAGATGATTCTGATTCTGATGTGCATGAATGAGAGGGGTGGTGGGGGAAGAGTGAGGCTACTGGGAGAAGAGCTAGAAAGGGTGGAGGACTTTAAATACTTGGGGTCAACCGTCCACAGGCAATGGTGAGTGTGGTCAGGAAGTGAAGAAACGGGTCCAAGCAGGTTGGAACGGGTGGAGGAAGGTGTCAGGTGTGTTATGTGACAGAAGAGTCTCTGCTAGGATGAAGGGGAAAGTCTATAAAACAGTGGTGAGGCCAGCCATGGTGTACGGATTAGAGACAGTGGCACTGAAGAGACAACAGGAAGCAGAGCTGGAGGTGGCGGAAATGAAGATGTTGAGGTTCGCTCTAGGAGTGACCAGGTTGGATAAAATTAGAAATGAGCTCATCAGAGGGACAGCCAAGGTTTGATGTTTTGGAGACAAAGTTAAGAGAGAGCAGACTTTGATGGTTTGGACACGTCCCGAGGAGAGATGATGTGTATAGAAGGGTGATGAGGATGGAGCTGCCAGGCAAGAGAGCTAGAGGAAGACCAAAGAGAAGCTTGATGGATGTCGTGAGGGAAGACATGAGGGCAGTTGGTGTTCGAGAGGAGGATGCAGGAGATAAGCTTACATGGAAAAGGATGACACGCTGTGATCAAATATATTTGATATTCAAATTTTGTTTGTGGTCGTTTCAAATGAGTTAACATGTTTAACGTTCTGTCAAAAGCATGTTGCGAGCAATGACATTAGCTAGCCAAAAGCTGAGCTGCATCAAATTTCATAATTCCCCTCACATTTGATTGTTATCATTTTAACTAGTTTTAAATGTAAGCCAAGGAAAATTTGTGGCCAGCTTTTGCGCATCTCATAAAATGTGGAGGGCCAAATCCTGCCTGCGGGCCGTGTGCATGCTTTTGGCTTGAGATCTCCGCACTGGCTTTGCCCATGGCAGACTATTCCAGTCCGACACCTTCAAAACTTCTTGAATTGCTTGCAGTAAATCCATTGCTGAAGTAGATGATTGCATACATTTTTCTTTGGAAAAGAAAAGAAAAAAACTCAGTAATATTCTGGGGAAGCGTGTCTGTATCTATTCTGGCTATAATGAATCAGTGTGAATGATGTGCAGTTAGAAGAAATACTGTATAGCTACAGTATTATTCCGTTTTATGGCTCATCAAATGTGTTGGTAGTTTTAAATCAATGTTTTTCACTTCAATCTACAGCAGAGAAAATGTGCAATTTCACATTGTACACACACATTGTACATTGTCACATTGTAATAACACTAAGACATTTACTGTCTTCTGCCAGCCTGCAATAAAATGCCATTCCGACTTGAGCAACACTGATTTGGATCAGAATATGTCTCTTGGGTCCTCCAACAAAGAGGAGATGTTCACGGGTAACTCCACTTTGCCGTACCTCTCCAACTTCAGCCTGGCAGACAAGGCTGGGACAAGCAAACCTGTAGCATGTGAGCAGCTCCACATCGCTGTGGAGGTAAGTCCCTCTATTTTCGTAGACAGATCATCTGTGGCGCGGCGCAGATCCTGGCAGATTTTGATTTGGGGGTCCTGAATCTCTCCTTGCATGCCCGCATGTGTGTTATCTGGTTCTGTGTGTGGTGTGCAACACAAAATATACAGCAGAATTCTAAATTGAATTTCCCATTGAGGGCTTATAATAGGCATAAAACATTTTTTTTTTTTTTTTAATGAGTCACAAGACTGTTTGAATGGTACATTTAAAGCAGATTTTCTTTTAAACACATGCTGTCTGTGAGTTCATAAATTTAAGCAGAGGCATCATAAATCCACTGGGAAAAACCTTTTACGATCAGCATGCTTCAATTTGCGCTATTTATCTCTCTCTCTCTCTTTCTCTCTCTCCCAGGTCTTTCTGACCTTGGGGATCATCTCCTTATTAGAGAATATCCTGGTTATTACAGCCATAGTAAAGAACAAAAACCTTCATTCACCCATGTACTTCTTCATCTGCAGGTAAGGGCTCAACTTCCAAAAGTTACACAGATCAACCATATCATTATGACCACTTGCACAAAGATCCAATACAAAATGTATTAAGAAAAAATCATTTGTGATTTTTAACATGGATGGAGTAATAATTTTGCACAGTAGATTTGAAATTAATACCTCTCTGATATCCATCCATCCATTTTCTGAGCCGCTTATCCTCACAAGGGTCGCGGGAACCTCTCTGATATTGTTAATTAGATTTTGGTTATTATTATCTTTTTAAAGGAAGAGTAGTTTAGTTTGTCTCCAACAAATTGGGCTTACTATGACTACAGCTTGGCATACATTGTATCATTTAGTTGTTTTTGAATGTTTTTTTTTTTCCATTATTATTATTTTTTTAAAAAGCTTACTGCACAGTGATGGTACGTTAAAGCACACTGACACTAGGAACACTGCGAACCACAACTTCACTGCTAATCTGTATGTTCCACTTATGAACATATACTTATTCACTTTTATTACTGCTGGCCAACTATCAGAAAAATCAAGAATATGGTTCCGCAATGCTAACAACAAAGCAATGTGTTTGCTTTGTCATTGATCCAACGGCACATACAAGGAGGTCAGACACTGCTATCAGTGACACATGATCCAGATACTGCATTTTCACTTTTCGAAGTGTGCTGGCTTAGTTTTTGAAGGATTTACATAGGAAGCAAAATGCTATGGAAAGGAAGAAGAGTCACTTACATTGTTAATGGTACCTAATAATTTCCATTTTTCCGTGTTTTTACTCTGGGCCTGTTTGTTTACATGAGACCGCTTTTAGATGAACAACAACTTTCGACACCGCAACGGGAGATTTTAGTGAGTGTCTGGAAAGGGAGAGTTTGTTTGTTTTATCATCTTTTATCCTTGGGATATTTGGACAAAACCATGTCATAGACACCTGGGAACTGATTTAAATGGTGAAAAAATGCATAACGAGTCTTTAAGAACTCTTTTGACTCCCACTCACATTTTTTTACAACCTTTCCATAAACATATTTAAGACAATTCTCATAAACATATTGTTGAATCAGGCCTATTGTTCCCATCAAAATACTGAAAAACACATTTTCTAAACTGTAGTATGAAGATGTGCACATGCGCAAGTACACTACATTTATTCGTATGATAATGAGCTAGATCTATAGGGAGCGTACTTTTACTGTGACTAGCAGATATACATCACTCTCATACCACAAATTAATAACCCAAATATACACCGAATACAAATATAGTATTTGTTAAAAAATATGGTTTGGGATAAGATCAGGAGGACAGATACAGTATGAAAGTTATGCTGTCTTCAAGAGTTTTTTCCAATCTGTTTGAATGAATCATTATTTTAAAAATGTGTGTAAATCATTCATTCATTTTCCAAACCGCTTCTCCTTACAAAGGTCGCAGGCGTGCTGGAGCCTATCCCAGCTGACTCTGGGCGAGAGGCGGGGTACACCCTGAACTGGTCGCCAGCCAATCGCAGGGAACATATAAACAAACAACCATTCGCAATCACAGTCACTCCTACGGGCAATTTAGAGTTCTTCCGTTAACCTACGATGCCTGTTTTTGGGATGTGGGAGGAAACCGGAGTACTCAAAGAAAACCCACGCAGGCACGGCGAGAACATGCAAACTCCACACAAGCGAGGCCGGATTTGAACCCGGGCCCTCAGAACTGTGAGGCAGATGTGCTAACCAGTCATACACCGTTCCGCCAGAATTTCGTTTCCATTTTTGAAAAGAAAAATATTGCCATCAGCCCCCCTTCACCCAGCAACAAATATCCATCAGAGACACACACACAGACACATATACCCAAGCACCTGCTGCCAGTTGTTTTTTGGCGAGGGGCATTACTACCTTTGTGTACCCTGGGCAGCAACAGACCTTTGCACGCCACTGTATGACAACGCAAAATGATCGCCATTCATGCAGCACTGCACAAATTGTATTAAAAAAAGTGGCCAAAGGGAACATGTACACACTGCCTCAGCAGAGAAGACAAAGTCAATGGTCGTCTATAACAAACTTAATCTCAAGAACAAATTTGTTTATGCAAGAATGTGGCATTCCTAGTCGATGTTTCATTGAAATACAAGTAAATTGAAGAATAAGAAATCACGTGTACGTGATGTGAAGTTCAAACCAAGAGTCAAAGGAATTGTCTCCAGGCACAGATCTGGGGAAGGATACATAATAATACATAAACAGTCCACCAATCAGGCTTGCATGTTAGAGTGGCCAGACAGAAGCCCCTCCTTAGTAAAAATCACGGCTGCCTGCATCCATTTTGCCCAGATGACTCTCAGACCATGACAAACACAATACTGCAGAGGCAAAGATTGAACTCTTTGCTGTGAATGCTAGATGTCAATATTTGGTGGAAACATCACCTGGCCAATACCGTCCCTCCTGTGAAGCATGGTGGTAGCAGCATCATGCTGAGGGGAATGTTTTTCAGCAGCAGGAACTGGGAGTCGCCGGCACGGTAGACGACTGGTTGGCGCATTTGCCTCACACTTCTGAGGACAGGGGTTCAAATCCATCGTCGCCTGTGTGGAGTTTGCATGTTCTCCCCGTGCCTGTGTGGGTTTTCTCCGGGTACTCTGGTTTCTTCCCACATGCCAAAAACATGCATGGTAGGTTCAAACCTTCAAACCTAGTGAGGATAAATGGTCTGAAAAATTAATGAATGAATGAAAAGGAACTGGGAGTCCGAATTGGGGGAAAGATGAATGCAGCAATGTATAACTGAGAAATACCAGATACAAACCTGCTCCAGATCTATCTAAATTCTTCTCTACAACTCTCACCAAGGCTCTTCTCCCCCAATTGCTCATTTCGCTCTAGGAAGAGTTCTGGTCGTCCTAAATGTTTTCCATATAAGGATTATGGAGGCTACTCTGCTGTTAGGAAGCCTAAGTGCAGCAGAAATTCTTTTGTAACCTTGGCCAGATCTGGGCTTTGGCACAATTCTGTCTCTGAGCTCTTCTGGCAGTTCCTTAGACCTCTTGATTCTCATTTGCTCTGAAATGCACTATAAGCTGTAAGTTCTTATATAGGCAGGTGTATGCCGTTCTCAATCAACTCCAGTCAATACCATCAAACAGAGATGGACTTCAATGAAGGTTTAGAAACATCTCAGGGATGATCAGAAGAAATGGACAGCTGTTGACTTAAATGTACTTTACAATTGTCACAGCAAAGGGTCCGAATACTTGTGGGCATGTGATGTTTCAGTTTTGCTTATTAAATAAATCTGCAAAAAAATATTCAACAATTCTGTTTTTTTTACTTTCAATATGGGGTGCTGTGAGGGAAATTATTTTAGCAAATGGGTGCTATGTGCCCTGCGATTGGCTGGCGACCAGTTCAGGGTGTACCCCGCCTCCCGCCCAGAGATAGCTGGGATAGGCTCCAGCAGCCCGCAACCCGAGTGAGGATAAGCGGTAAAAGAACATGGATGAATGGATGATGCACTATAACAGAGGGTAAATATTTTTGGGGGGTATTCAACCACACTGACATTTGAAATGGTAAATCAACGGAAATCTTAAAAGTGACTTGAAGCTAGCTAATATGGCATAACGGTGGAAGAGGCAAAAAAGGAGGCACACAAAAACCCCTTGTAATGTACCAAGATAAGCACGTTATTTCTCAACAGAAAAAAAATCATTCATCTTGGGAGTTTGTATTCCCAGAAAGTTGAGTTGCCCAAGAAATTATTCATAAAACCCTCCATTGTGAGGGCAGCCTGAAAGTGCTGTGATTCAGAAGTAAGAAATTAACTCTGGATTTTCTAGCATGACCGTAAAATGTCTTTCTGTAGAGAAAAAAAATGTCAAAGCAATCCATATGCTACACTAAATTTAAAATAATTAAGTGATTAGGGAACTGATAATGTCCGTAAAGACGAACTATGAAAATAATTAAGTGTATTTTCTTAACTTACAAAAGGAGACATGTCTCACTTTCTAATGAATTACACTTTCATCATTAAGGTAATGAACTGTCTTGCTTTTGCAGTTTGGCAGTAGCTGACATGTTAGTGAGTGTGTCCAATGCCTGGGAAACTGTCGTCATTTACCTGCTCAACAACAGACAGCTGGTGGTGGAGGAGCACTTCATTCGCCACATGGACAACATTTTTGATTCCATGATTTGCATCTCTGTGGTCGCATCAATGTGCAGTCTAGTGGCCATCGCTGTGGACAGGTAATAAACATCATAAACTTCTACTTCAGCAAACAGAAGAAAAAAATCTGGCATTTAGCAGTTTTGGTTGTATTGTGTGTGGTGTGCTCCAATAGTCTCAACACACAATACCATACACATAAAGAGTCTCTTCCACTGGCGATCTGGGAAAAAGTCCTCCAAGACAGAATTTTTGTGTGATCACATGTGATCTCACCGGAGGAGAAACACGTCTGGGTATGCGCGGAAGGTTAAATTTCGTTCCACCTCACAATTCACCACATCTTGATTCCGGGAGACGCCGGCTTCCACAACGCACATGATTTTTGGTCGTAAATATTGAATGTGTTCAATAGTCAAGATTGTCTTCTACAACCTGTTTCAGACCCTAAAAGCAGGACAAATCCACTCTTAACACACACCAGACCTAAGGATACTCTTATAGGATAATCTTATAAGAGAAAAGATACTCTCGTGTTTGACGCGCTTGGTCGGGGAGGGGCAAAATCGAGACAAAAACAGCCTGATTGTCTTTATGTGTGTACTGGGCCTAACTGACGAACCAGCTATGTTCTCAATGTCACTCACTAGGCCACACCCCTTAAAGGCACACATATAACACCACCGTTGTTGTGACATTTGACTTCCATCCATCCATCCATTTTCTACCGCTTATCCGAGGTCGGGTCGCGGGGGCAGTAGCTTTAGCAGGGACGCCCAGACTTCCCTCTCCCCAGCCACTTCCTTCAGCTCTTCCGAGGGGATCCCGAGGCGTTCCCAGGCCACCCGAGAGAAATAGTCTCTCCAGCGTGTGCTGGGTCGTCCCCAGGGTCTCCTCCCGGTGGGGCGTGCCCGGGGAGGCGTCCGGGAGACATCAGAATCAGATGCCCCAGCCAATCATGTGGCTCCTCTCGATGTGGAGAAGCAGCGAGTCTACTCGAAGATGCTCCTGGATGACCGAGCTTCTCACCCTATCTCTATGGGAGAGCCGGGACACCCTGCGGAGGAAACTCATTTTCGGCCACTTGTATCCGGGATCTCCTTCTTTACCACAACGGACCGATACAAAGTCCGCATCACTGCAGACACTGCACCGATCCGCCTGTCGATCTCCCGTTCCATTCTTTCCAAGTCCACAAAACACATGTAGACTGGTTGGGCGAATTCCCATGCACCCTCGAGGACCCTGCCGAGGGTGTAGAGCTGGTCCACTGTTCCACGGCCAGGACGAAAACCACACTGCTCCTCCTGAATCTGAGATTTGACTTCCCGACGGACCCTCCTCTCCAGCACCCCTGAATAGACATTACCAGGGAGGCTGAGGAGTGTGATCCCTCTGTAGTTGGAACACACCCTCCGGTCCCCCTTCTTAAAAAGGGGGGCGACCACCTCGGTCTGCCAATCCAATCTGCACTGTCCCCGATGTCCACGCGATGTTGCAGACGTGTGTCAACCAGGACAGCCCCACAATATTCAGAGCCTTTAGGAACTCCGGGCAAATCTCATCCACCCCCGGGGCCCTGCCACCCATTCCCACTATACACAGTGTTGGTGGTGCACTGCTTTCCCCTCCTGAGATGCCGGATGGTGGACCAGAATTTCCTCAAAGCCGTCCGGAAGTCTTTTTCCTTGGCCTCACCGAACTCCTCCTATGCCCGAGTTTTTGCCTCACCGACCACCAAACTGCGACCTAGGATGTCCTGGTGCTAAGTGCACGTGTGGACACCCTTATGCTTGAACATGGTGTTCGTTATGGACAATCCGTGATGACCACAGAAGTCCAATAACAGAACACCGCTCAGGTTCTGATCGGGGTGGGGGGCGTTCCTCCTAATCACCCCCTTCCAGGTCTCACTGTCTTTGCCCATGTGAGCATCGAAGTCCCCCAGCAGAACGAGTCCCCAGCGGGAGCGCTCGCCAGCACCCCTTGCAAAGACTCCAAAAAGGGGGTACTCTGGAATGCTGTTTGGTGCATAGGCACGAACAACAGTCAGGACCCGTCCCCCCATCGGAAGGTGGAGGGAGGCTACCCGCTCGTCCACCGGGGTGAACCCCAACGTACAGGCGCCAAGCCGGGGGGCAATAAGTATAACCACACCTGCTCGGCGCCTCTCACCGTGGGCAACTCCAGAGTGGAAGAGAGTCCAACCCCTCTCGAGAGGACTGGTACCAGAGCCCAAGCTGTGTGATGAGGCGAGCCCGACTATATCAAGTCAGAACTTCTTGACCTCACACACCAGCTTGGGCTCTTTCCCTGCCAGAGAGGGACATTCCACATCCCTAGAGCCAGCTTCTGTATCGCCAAGGTCCCTGCCTTCGGCCACCGCCCAGTTCACACTGCACCCGACCCCTATGGCCCCTCCCACAGCTGGTGAGCCCATGGGAAGGGGGACCCACGTTACCCATTCGGGCTGTGCCGGCCGGGCCCCATGGGTGCAGTCCCGGCCACTAGGCACTCACCTTCGAGCCCCACTTCCAGGCCTGGCTCCAGAGGGGAGCACCGGTGACCCGCGTCCGGGCAAGGGAAAACATCTTCCTGAATTGTTTGTCATCGTAGGGGTTTTTGGAGCTGTGCTTTGTCTGGTCCCTCACCTAGGACCTGTTTGCCATGGATGACCCTGCCAGGGGCATAAAGCCCCAGACAACTTAGCTCCTAGGATCATTAGGACACACAAACCCCTCCACCACGATAAGGTGACAGCTCAAGGAAGGGGACTTTTGACTTGTCCCAACAAAAAAATAATTATGCTTTTAAAAAAAGTTTATTTCTTTATATTCGCTTTTATTGTGTTTTATTATTTTGGGACTGCTGCAGAGAAAGCAGTACCAACACTAACAGTGGTACTGCTAGCAAAGCAAGCAGCACATATTACTATCCCGCATACTTACTGTATCTTTTTCTTTTTCTTGTTTCTTATTTTGCCATTTTCCCCAAAATTTGCATACATTGTTTGACGTCTCCGCTGTGGTCGACAAGGAGTCGTTGTCGGACTATCATTGAACACCTTACTGAACATTCTAATTAGCACACACTACATGTTTTTGTCTCAAAAAACCCGGAAAAATAATCAAAGTCCAGAACCTGTAACTGTAAATGGTGGTATCAAAAGATTTGTGTCTATTGCAACAAACATTTGTTTCATTATGTATTTACTTTTGATTTGATCATATTTTTATATCAGACGTGGTTAATTCCAAAACAATGACCGATGGTTTTAATCCACATCTTTGAGGAAATATCCAAGGGTCCCGTTGATGCATTCATTCAAAATTAAGAAAAGTAATAAAATGTAATCAAAGGTAATTCATTACATTACTTCAAGTAAAAGTAATGATGCTGAAAAGTGTTAGTTCACAAATCATTAAGTAACATGAACATCGTGTTGTTGTTATCTGCAGGTATATTACTATTTTCTATGCACTGAGATACCACAACATCATAACGGTGAGGCGAGCTGGCTGCGTCATTGGGGGAATCTGGACCTTTCTGCACAGGCTGTGGGATTATCTTTATTATCTACTCCGATACCACGACTGTCATCATCTGTCTTGTGGCCATGTTCTTCAGCATGCTGCTCATCATGGCATCCCTTTACAGCCACATGTTCATGCTGGCCCGTTCACATGTCAAGCGCATTGCTGCCCTGTCAGGTTACAACACCATCCATCAGCAGACCAGCATGAAGGGCGCCATCACACTGACCATTCTCCTTGGGATCTTCATCGTCTGCTGGGCTCCCTTCTTCCTCCATCTCATCCTTATGATATCCTGTCCACGGAACCTCTACTGTGGGTGCTTCATGTCCCACTTTAACATGTACCTAATCCTCATCATGTGCAATTCTGTCATTGACCCATTGATCTATGCCTTCAGGAGTCAGGAGATGAGGAAAACCTTTAAGGAGTTATTTTGTTGTTTTAACCTTAGGAATTGCTACACTAGCATCTGTGCTCTGACTGGAAAGTGCTGAACAACAAAAAGTGAAAAGTGAAATTAAATTTGACACTGGAACTTTTTAAAAAGCCATTATGTAGAATTAGATTTACTGTATGACACACAGCAGCACGGTGGGCGACTGGTTAGCACAGTTCTAAGGCCCCGCCTGTGTGGAGTTTGCATGTTCTCCTCGTGCCTACGTGGGTTTTCTCCGGGCACTCCGGTTTCCTCCCACATCCCAAAAACATGCATGGTAGGTTGATTGAAGTCTCTCAATTGCCCATAGGTACGAATGCGAGTGCGAATGGTTGTTTGCTTATATGTGCCCTGCGATTGGCTGGCGACCAGTTCAGGGTGTACCCTGCCTCCTGCCCGATGATAGCTGGGATAGGCTCCAGCACTCCCGCGACCTGCGTGAGGATAAGGCGGTACAGAAAATGTAAAGATGGATGGATGGATGACACACACTACATTTACATGACATTAGAGAAAATCAAAGTGTTGCATCAGAGGAACTAAAACCGCATATTCAGGACATGTAAACTAGTTGAATGAAATGATAATAAATCAAAAGCCTTATGATTATGCACCTGAATAAAGAGGTTAGATTGTTCACCAACTCTATTTTTGGGTGGGAAAGAGGGGGGCAAATATGTAATAAACTGTGCATGTAATGACCACAACAGTGTTGTTTGAAAGATCCATTTGTTGAGATTCACTGTTTCATTTCTCCCAGACAGATCCATGGTTTGTAAACACTTAAACATTATCATGATAACATAGAAATAAAAATGTATGTTATCTCGATTTTAAAAGAACTGTTGACAATATGGTAGAAACTAACCAAGATTCATCAAGGTACAAACAGATAAGATGCTGGTGTAATTCCATCCATCCATCCATTTTCTACCGCTTATCCAGGGTCGGGTCGCGGGGGCAGTAGCTTTAGCAGGGACGCCCAGACTTCCCTCTCCCCAGCCACTTCATCCAGCTCTGGTGTAATTGCCATAGAAATATAACTGAAGTAGTTCTGAATGTTCAAAGTGATGATGATAAATAAGCTACAGAGAATCACGCGAACAAGGCATCATATTGTCAGAAGAACCACAGGACATGCTGTTGTAGACACTCGGAAATTCCATCTGGAGTCACATGTATTGTGAAAGAGAAGTGTATAATCAGTTAATAGCAGTGTGTTTAAAAAGTGAGTAAAGGGCAAAATCCTTATTAGCTGCTATTTCCATTTACGCAAATGCACTGGGAACACTACACATTCAATTCTTTATCAAAACATGAGAAAAAAAGTAACTTCCTTTGCAGAAGGTGAGGGGAGTGAAAAAACATTTTGCATTCAAATATTTTGTTGTTTAAGTACTGTTTCTGAAACTGCTTCGGATTTGTGTCGGCATGAAGTTGACCCCCTCTGGCACCCACTATTCCAGCCCAGGGTTATTGGTCTACATTCCACAATACCCCTTGAGTTGGTAAAAAAAACAACAACAACAACATTCCAACACCATTAACCAGCCTAATATTCCTTGTCTTTACTTTTCAATAAATACATAGCAACAATTTGTCCTCATATTTGAATTTGAAATAGATCATGCCGTGTTCCCAATTCGTGTTTGTATTTGGAAATACAAGCAATTAAAAGAATTTTGACTAATGGTGCATTTGGTACCTGAGCGTTCAGTGGGGACTTAACAGACACGTGCACACATAGACATAATATGGTGCTCAAGCACATACCCTTTTTCCCTAGTCGAAAATTTTTTTTTTATTGCTGCAGCACATTTTTTCCCTCATCATTCATATATTTAAAAAGAAGAAACCCTCTCTGTCATCAATGCCACCCAAAGTGTTTTGATATTTGAGGGGCATTTATTTGAATATGTCCCTCCTCAATTTATTTGGAATCAATCAGAGGCACTTCAAATGGTGGAAGGTGTGCGCTGACCCCCACTTAACATGAATTAAAACGTGATTGCTTAATTTTACTACAGCAACATCCCCATTTATATGAGGGTGTGTGCACTTTTGCCACCATGTTATCTCAGTTGTTTATTTTTACTTCCTTGTTAATTCTTTATTAATTGAGTTGTGCGGGGCCGCAACACTAGTGAGGATAAGCAGTACCGAAAATGGATGGAACGAGTTGTGTGGGTTCTAGGTAACTAATAGTTGAAAAATGTTTTAATTTTTTTTTTTTTATCGTGGTCTCATTTTTGTGTACAATAATACAAACCTGCCATTTGAACAGGGGTGTGTTGACTTTTGTATATCCACTGTAGTTTCCGCCTTTGTTTGTGTTGTGTGTGTTGAGGCGTATTTGATCAATTATAACATTGTTTTTCTTGTGCAACAATGGAAACAAAAGATTGTATAAAAACATAATGTATATGTTTTGGAGAAGTGTTTTAGCTAAGTTAAAGTTGAACCAGTTATCTTTCCCTTCAATATATAAATAGTAAAATACACCCTACTCGAGCTTCACATTGTGTTGCCAAAAACACAAATTGTTATTTCTTGCTACATAATTCATGCAATCTATATGGATTTTGCAACCAAAAATAGACAATCTTCATCATGCATCGTTTAAATGAATAATTCTATTCATTTTTGGCTGAGTAATATCTAATGTCAAAATGGTGAGCTCTTTCTGTTGGTATTGATCTGACATATACTGTGGCCAAATAAATGTGGAACACATCGTCTAGTTTAACATTTGATTATTTTATTACCAACATGAACCATGAAACAAAAAGACAAAAAATAAAATATCTGCCCCATTATGGGACCTCACACTGGATATAAAAAGTCCTCAGCCCTAAAAAGGACCTCATATCCACTGTCCACCATAGATAGATTGATAGATACATACATACTGTATATACAAAGATGGATAGATACTTTATTCATCTCGTGAAGGAAAATAAATTGTCAAAGCATCAATATTCACACAACCGGTATACAGTTATATCAATAATATAGAAACAAACAAAGGAAAGTACAAAGACCAACATTGATGGGCAATTTAAATCAATTGAAATCTCACCCAAGCGGGAAGAAAAAAACCTGAAGATTTAGATGTTGCATGTTGGTATGTGGTAAGTAATAAATATGGTGTAATTATGTCACAGTAATATTGGGACAATTACAGCAAAAGGGGGAAGTAGAGTATAATATTATTGACAGTGATAGACTGAACAAAATAAATAAATGCAACACTTTTGTTTTTGCTCCCACTTTTCATGAGCTAAACTTGAAGTTCTAAGACTTTTTATATATACACAAAAGACTTTTCTCTCAAATATTGTTGTGGTGTTGCCACCATTTTCCTCAAATAAAAGGCCCCTTGAAAATGTGCAATTTTACTCTTTGGAGGTTGGGGTTTTCTATACGCATTGGTGGGTGGGATCCGAAAACCAGTCAATATCTGGGGTGACCGCCATTTACCTCACCCTCTTGATATCCCACACCTTCGAAGTGGATGGTTTATTTTGGCAAAGGAAAAGTGCTCATCAACACAGATTTAGAAGGATTCGTGAATGATATTTGGAAGAAATAGGCTGTTTGTGTGCATAGAAAAATTGAAGATCTTTGAGTTCAGCTCATGAAAAATGGGAGCATAAAAAGTGCTGTATTTTTCCTATATTTTTGTTCTGTTTATAATGATACCAAAATGAATTATCATCCACACAGTATGTACCGTGTATGAAAGTGTTGATATGCAAAAAATGTACAGTCCACTCCAAAGGTATTGGAACGGCAAGTTTAATTCCTTTGTTT
Source organism: Phycodurus eques (assembly GCF_024500275.1). Taxonomy (NCBI): domain Eukaryota; kingdom Metazoa; phylum Chordata; class Actinopteri; order Syngnathiformes; family Syngnathidae; genus Phycodurus; species Phycodurus eques. The sequence goes on along the minus strand of NC_084528.1, from coordinate 4,264,461 downwards.
TTGTTTTATACTTAAGACATTTGGGTTTCAGATGAAAAGATGAATATGAGACAAAAGTTCAGAATTCCAGCTTTCATTTCATGGTATTTACATCTAGATGTGTTAGGACAGAGCACCTTTTGTTTGAAGCCACTCACTTTTCAAGTGACCAAAAGTATTGGAACATTATGAAATGAATTTCAAGTGAATAACATTTAATATTTGGTGGCATAACCCTTACTTGCAATAACTGCATCAAGCCTGTCAAGACTTTTTTGTATGTGTGTATTGTCGGGCCACATATTATTGATTTTATGACATGATGCTTCGGGCCGGAGGAAATTTGGACACGGGCCGAATTTGGCCCACCGGCCGGACTTTGGGCATGGCTGGTTTAGTTTAAACAACAGAAACAAAGGAATTGACCTTGCCGTTCCAATACTTTTGGAGGGGACTGTATGCATAATATTGCACATTGAAAATCATATTTGAAAAATGGGTACAAATCGAGAGGTACAAATATGGATAATATATAACAGCGTGTAGTACAATGTTAATATGCAGAATGTTAGTTGTACATATGTAATATTTAATGTGCAGTAAATCATTTCAGTAAGAGGGACTTTTTCAGAAAATACATATATTACCAAAGAAATAATAATTCAGTAATAGACCATTTCTTAATATGTGTCAGCAATAGCCGCCAGAATACCTCCGGGTGGCAGAAAGTGATTGACTGCCACTGACCTGAATAGGTTGCCCCACCTGATATACTTTACCCCAAAACGTTTTCATTTTCTTAAAAAAATAATAATAATCATCATAATAATAATCAAAATTCATCCAGCCGAACCTATAGGTGAGGAGGAAAAATCTAGTGGCTGTCATAAATATTTGTACACAGAGGATTCCAAGATTGCCTTCTTTCAAATTGGACAAAGGAGTAAAAGCAACATACATACAAAAGCAACATAGTAACACGCATTTATGGGAACTTTCGCAACTGAGTTGGGAAGAACTTTCTGAAGAATATTTGCATTCTATTTTATATTTTACATTTGACAGATAATGCCGTAAGTGTGTTCAGTTGTTATATCTGCCCAAGGTGACTACTTTAATGAGTCAAACGTTTCGAGTACATTTTTGTTTGTAGATTGATTCCATGATTCCTTTTGTAACTTGAATAATTTATTTGTTCTGTGCTTTGATTTCATAGTGACATGAGAAATTGAAATGCATACATTTCAATGAAAACATTTTTTTTCATCTAAAGTTTTGTACAAATACTTTTTACCATTATCAATGCAAAATTGAATTTTGACATGTTTCCATATTGTGTAAAAATGCTTGGCAGTCTCTTTAATATAATTCCACTATCTAAGGATTGTGGGCATAAGTACTGCAGTGGCATGAATCGAAGAAATTTTTAAAAATAATAATTTTTATCATTTCGCCTCTTACCAACTGTGTCTTGGCCTTTGTGTCCTACCCGGCCTGTGTCAGGAACCTTGTCAGGATGGATGGATGGATGGATAGATGGATGGATTTTTGGAGAAAATGTTGAATGATTAGTGTTCTAAAATGTTTAATACAAAACTACACATCCTATAAAAGTCAGTATTTAAAAAGTGCACTTGACTCTCAATAATGAATAAATATTAATAACAGGGATAATAAGTATAGTAATGATAACCACATAATTCTTATATACATGTAGCGCTTATCAGTTAATAAAAGCTCTGTGCTCGGAGATGTCAAATTAATACATTCTTGAATTTATACACGAGGGTAGCTATTTCCAATTAGTGCAAATCTGAGAGGTTTGGTGCAGATGCATGGAGCTTAATTAGGGGAGCAGGAACGAAGTAATTCATATACATTTTTGATTAACTTTGAATTTTTTTTTAAAAAATTGTCTTTGATTAGCATTCAACACAAGCAAGAGTGTGTTGTTGTATTAAACAGCCGACAGTTGCTTGGCACTGGCAAGCGCAGTAGCTGCACGCTTGTGCGCACACACCCTTTGCAGCCAACATGGCGCCTGTCACCCGAGTTGGGCATACTCTGTCTATACACAGTTTACTGTTGAAGTCCACAAATACGTTAACTGTGGTGTGAAATGCTCTCTTTGTGTCAGTCGTGTAATTGACTGCTTATCAGTTCAGGACGATAAGGGATGGGTCTGTCGATATGTGCCCTGTGGTCAGGGGCGTCGAACTGGGGGGGCTGGAGGACAACTATTCCAGCATGTTGCGAGTCCCTGGCTGTCACTCCTCCCCTGTCGATGTAATTTTGGGATGTGATCCTTTGTCAGTCCAAGTTGAAACAAACGGCTGCATCTCTTATGAACAAATAAGCATTTTTCTGAACGTGTGCCTGAGCTCGGCGCTGCGGAAGGCGTAGATAGCAGGGTCAATAAGGGCGTGGCTCATAAGTAGCAGTACGTGGAGCTGGAAGAATGATCGATAGCACTCACAATATGGGTCAGTCAAGCACAATGCTATGATAATGAGGTGGAGGAAAAATGGTGCCCAACACACAACAAATGCTCCAAATAGGATAGTAAGTGTTAAGGCTCCTCTCATACTGCGACCCCACCACCTCGGGCGACATTTTTCACTGCCACCTGAGTTCAGAGCATCAATCTTCCTGGCGTGAATACGTGCCAGCATGAACATATAAACATAGAGGAAGCAGATAACGGCAAAGCAGATAAGAAATAGGGCAACAAAGCAGATCATGATGAACTTGGAGTCGAAGAACCTCACCATGAGCATAGCTGACACCCCACATGTTGTCCAGATGATGCCTAAACTGGTCCCTGTGCGTCGCATTGTCATAATGTTGTGGTATCTAAGTGCATGAAATATTGAGACGTATCTGCAACAAGAGGCATAAATGGTTAAATTACTACTACTACGATACTGCTACTTATAAATAATTGAATTAATACCTGTTTGAATTATAAGAAATGATGACTGAATCAGAAATTTTGTAGAAATATAAGTGTTTGAATTTCCCTGAAGCTCATACAATTCACAATAGGTAAATAAAGAAATGGTTTCTGGCTGTTGAGATGATGACTACTGGCTAAATTATTAGACAGTATAATAAAACAAGGTGCAATGGCATGTCCAAAGTCGAATGCCCTAAAGGTCGTACAGTTTGTAATTCAACCAAAATTACAGCTAAAAATTTACACTGCTCAAAAAAATTAAGGGGAAAAAAACCACATCCAAGACCTTGATACATCCCCATTTCCAATGAAGTTGGGATGTTGTGTCAAACATAAATAAAAACAGAATACAAGGATTTGCAAATCATGTTCAACCTATATTTCATTGAATAAATTACAAAGACAAGATATTTAATGTTCAAACTGATCAACTTTGTTGTTTTTAGCAAATAATCATTAACTTGGAATTTTATGGCTGCAACACATTCCAAAAAAGCTGGGACAGGGTCATTTTTACCACTGTGTTACATCACATTTTCTTTTAACAACTTTCAATAAATGTTTGGGAACTGAGGACACTAATTGTTGAAGTTTGTAGGTGGAATTCTTTCCTATTCTTGCTTGATGTACAGCTTCAGCTGTTCAACAGTCCGGGGTCTCCGTTGTCGTATTTTACGCTTCATAATGCACCACACATTTTCAATGGGAGCCAGGTCTGGACTGCAGGCAGGCCAGTCTAGTACCCGCACTCTTTTATTATGAAGCCACGCTGTTGTAACACGTGCAGAATGTGGTTTGGAATTGTCCTGCTGAAATAAGCAGGGGCGCCCATGCAAAAGACGTCGCTTGGATGGCAGCATATGTTTCTCCAAAACCCTTATGTACCTTTCAGCATTAATGGTGCCTTCACAGATGTGTAAGTTACCCATGCCATTGGAACTAACACAGCCCCATACCATCACAGATGCTGGCTTTTGAACTTTCCTTGGCCAAGTAGAGTTTCAAGTAGCACTTACGGATGTAGCGCTGAGCTGTATTTACTGACATTGGTTTTCTGAGGTGTTCCTGAGCCCATGTGGTGATACCCTTTACACATTGATGTCAGTTTTTGATTCAGTGCCGCCTGAGGGATCGAAGGTCACGAGCATTCAATGTTGGTTTTCTGCCTTGCCGCTTACATACAGTTATTTCTCGAGATTCTCTAAATCTTTTGATGATATTATGGACCGTAGATGATGAAATGTCTAAATTCCTTACAATTGTACATAGAGGAACTTTGCCTTAAACTGTTCGACTATTTTCTCATGCACTTGTTCACAAGGAGGTGAACCTCGCCCCATCTTTTCCTTTTTTTCATGTAAGCCTATCTCCTGAATCCTCCTCTCGAACACCAACTGCCCTCATGTCTTCCATCACGACATCCATCAACCTTCTATTTGGTCTTCCTCTAGCTCTCTTGCCTGGCAGCTCCATCCTCATCATCCTTTGTACCAATGTACTCAATATTTCTCCTCTGGACGTGTCCAAAACATCGAAGTCTGCTCTCTCGAACTTTGTCTCCAAAACATCGAACCTCGGCTGTCCCTCTGATGAGCTCATTTCTAATTTTATCCAACCTGGTCACTCCAAGAGCGAACCTCAACATCTTCATTTCCACCACCTCCAGCTCTGCTTCCTGTTGTCTCTTCAGTGCCACTGTCTCTAATCCGTACACCATGGTTGGCCTCACCACTGTTTTATAAACTTTTCCCTTCATCCGAGCAGAGACTCTTCTGTCACATAACACACCTGACACCTTCCTCCACACGTTCCAACCTGCATGGACCCATTTCTTCACTTCCTGACCACACTCACCATTGCTCTGGACGGTTGATCCCAAGCATTTAAAGTCCTCCACCCTTGCTATCTCTTCTCCCTGTCGCCTCACTCTTCCCCCACCACCCCTCTCATTCATGCACATATATTCTGTCTGACTTCGGCTAATCTTCATTCCTCTGCTTTCCAGTGCATGCTTCCATCTTTCTAACTGTTCCTCCACCTGCTCCCTGCTTTCACTGCAGATCACAATGTCATCAGCAAACATCATGGTCCACGGGGATTCCAGTCTAACCTCATCTGTCAGCCTATACATCACCACTGCAAACAAGGAGGGGCTCAGGGCTGATCCCTGATGCAGTCCCACCTCCACCCTAAAATGCTCTCTCACACCTACAGCACACCTCACCACTGTTCTGCTACCCTCGTACATCCATCCATCCATTTTATGATCCGCTTCTCCTCACTAGGGTCGCGGGCATGCTGGAGCCTATCCCAGCTGTCATCGGGCAGGAGGCGGGGTACACCCTGAATTGGTTGCCAGCCAATCGCAGGGCACATACAAACCAACAACCATTTGCACTCACAGTCACACCTATGGGCAATTTAGAGTCTCCAATTAATGCATGTTTTTGGGATGTGGGAGGAAACCGGAGTGCCCGGAGAAAACCCACGCAGGCACGGGGAGAACATGCAAACTCCACGTCCTGTATAATTCTAACATACTTCTCTGCCACTCCAGACGTCCGCATGCAGTACCACAGTTCCTCTCTGGGTACTCGGTCATAGGCTTTCTCTAGATCTACAAAGACACAATGTAGCTCCTTCTGACCTTCTCTGTACTTTTCCATCAACATCCTCAAGGAAAATAATGCATCTGTGGTACTCTTTCTAGGCATGAAACCATACTGTTGCTTGCAAATACTCACTTCTGTCCTGAGTCTAGCCTCCACTACTCTTTCCCATAAGTTCATTGTGTGGCTCATCAACTTTATTACTCTATAGTTCCCACAGCTGTGCACATCACCCTTGTTCTTACAAATGGGCACCAGCACACTTTTCCTCCATTCCTCAGGCATCTTCTCACGCGCTAGAATTCTATTGAACAAACTGGTCAAAAACTCCACAGCCACCTCTCCTAGAAGCTTCCATACCTCCACAGGAATGTCATCTGGACCAACTGCCTTTCCATTTTTCATCCTCATTAATGCCTTTATAACTTCCCCCTTACTAATCATTGCGGCTTCCTGGTCCACCACACTTGCCTCTTCTACGCTCCCTTCGCTCTCATTTTCCTCATTCATCAACTCCTCGAAGTATTCTTTCTTTGAACATGATTTGTAAATCATTGTATTCCGTTTTTATTTATGTTTAATGCAACGTCCCAACTTCTATGGAATTGGGTTTGTAAATGAATGATATATTCCAGTTTACAACTTATATTCATTTAATTGCGGATTGCGCTGACAATAAAATAACAGTAGCATGATCATGAAAATCTAAATCATTAACCCATCAAGGTCTGGATTTAGAATCATACTCAAAATAGCGGAAAAACCAGCTCATAGGCTGATCCAACTTGTGTGGAAATTCCTCAAGACAATTCAGAATGAGGCCCACTAGTGTGTGTGACCTGCACGTGCCTGTATGCATTCCATACCAGGTTTGGGCATGCGCCTGAGAACATGATGGATGGATGGCTGAATTAAATCAGGGCCTCAGTCAACTCCTGGACAGTCTGTGGTGCGACGTGGCGGCAGTGGATGGAATGAGACATGATGTTCCAGACGTGCTCGATTGGATTCGGGTCGAGGGAACTGGCAGGTCAGTCAATAGCATAAATGCCTACGTCATGCAGGAACGAGCATCAGAAGGAACCCAGGGTCCACTGCACCAGCATATGGTCTGATAAGGGGTCTGAGGAGCTCATCTCTGTACCTAATAGCAGTCGGGGTTTGCTGGTGTGGCTTGCACACGGAGGTCGGGCTTGCACACGGAGGTTTGATTGGCCCTTTAAAGATATGCCTCCCCAGACTATCACTGGCCCATCACCAAACTGGTTATACTGTAGGATGTCACAGGCATCAAAACATTCTCCACGCATCGCCAGACGCTGTCACGTCTTTCACATGTGCTCAGTGTCAACCTGCTTTCATCCGTAAAGAGCAAGGGGCGCAAATGTTGAATTTGCCAATTCTGTTGTTCTCTGGCAAATGCCAATCAGGCAGCATGAATTGATGTGCCATCCTGGCTGAGCTGCACTACCTGAGCAACCTCTGTGTGTTGCAAACACTTCCTCATCCTACCTCTATTGGAAAGGGCACTGGCAAAACGAAAGTGACCAAAAATTACCTGGCTTTCATCATTCTTTTCTCGAGGTTGTCTTCCTAATAGCCTCACATTTGCACAACACCAGGTGAAATTGATTCAGGATCAGTTTTGCTTCCTAACATATCAGGTTCATATCCCAGAAGTGTGACTGACTTGGGCTGAGTTCCCTATCCACTCTTTAGATTGAGTTCACCACTTTGTCGTGTTATTCAAATGTTAGAGTACCCTCGTTGATGCCCACAATGCATCTTGAAAAGTAATGATCAACTTGGAAAGCAATATATCCTATATTAAGTTGTTGTTTGTTTCTATGTGCCCTGCGATTGGCTGGCGACGAGTTCAGGGTGTACCCCACCAGAAGATAGCTGGCATAGGCTCCAGCACGCCCGCGACCCTCGTGAGGATAAGCGGAACGGAAGATAAATGAATAAGTAGGGGAACACATTGCAACACGGGTTGGACATAAAATGTTTTGTTTGAACTAATTCTGTTAATCACATTCATCTTAAAGCAATATAATGTTATTTATTTATTTATGTAATATTTATTGCAAAAGATCTACCAGCTGACGTTGACCCAGTATGTTGTAACTGATCCAGTGTGTTGTGTACCAGTAATGACACGCCTGAGTAATGTTCGGAAAAAAGTTTTTATTTAATTGATGAGTGAACTCTATAGTCCACTATATAAAAATCCCTAAATTTTGATTAGGAGCACGGAACAAATGAATGATTCCAAACACAACCTCGGAGTTTTTTGAGCAGTGTAAATATTTGCATTTCGAAGAGCTTTTGATATGACGTATGCGCAGACACAAACAACAAAGAAGCAACAGTTATTCCATTATTGCCCTGTGATTTGCCCACACTGTCGAGTTGAAATACAATTTTAAGCTTTGTGACTGTGTGCAAATCCTGACATCTACAGTATATACATACCGGTCAACAGCAATGGCCAGGAAACTGAAAATTGAACCCATAAAGGACATACAGAGCAGCGAGTCGATCACATCATCAAGCTTTGTCTCAGAGAAACCTTCCTTCTCCAGTTGCCCCTTATCTGCAAAAACAAGCAGGACGTTCTCACACATTTTAGTGAGGCTGGCTACGGTGTTGAAGCCTGCCAGGCTGCACATGAAGCAGTACATAGGCGAGTGGAGGTTTCTGTTGTATATGACAGCCACTACAACCAAGAGATTCTCCATCAGACTGAATACCCCGATGGTGAAGAAGACAGAGACAGGAAAACTCAACTCTGGGCAGTCCGACTCGTTCATTGAGGTGTTCATGGTCAGGCAAGACAGTAGCTCTTTATAAGGTCCTGAAGATGAAAACAAAAAACAACAAAGATGCTTATCTTGTCCTCTGATGTCATTGTGATATTGGAAAATAACGATATATTTTGGGTTTTCAGTATTGCTGTGTCATAATAAAGGTTTATATCAGCAATGTGTCTTTGTTGCAAATAGCTAAGTGTAACAGCTCAGGGCGGTTGGGCTATTTGATAACGTCATCAGGGAATGGCGACCACCCAAAGACAGTGTGAAATGTCGGGAAACCCCTCAAGGATACTCAAGGTGACTCCATCTCTGCCCACTTGGCGCCTATCACAAAATATCTTCCCACCTAATCTTTTTCTTGCAGTCTTGTGATTTTGATTGTTTGATTTGATTTGATTTTGAAATTGTTTTCTTTGGCCAGATGGTTTCCTCCCTGAGAATGTTTTAATGTGACCTTGTATGTTTTCAAATGTGTCCTTTCTTGTCACCTGCAGAAAGACGAGCAAGTGTGTTGAGTACAAACCATGACTTGCCTTCTAACAAATGTCCATCCATCCATCCATCCATTCTCTATTCCACTTGCCCTCACGAGGGGTGCGGGTATTGTATTTTCATTTTTTCTAAATATGCTTTTATTATATGAAGGATGACATAGCTGATTTTACAAAGGCTGACATGATATTTTGAATAGCCTCATCATTTAGATAATAAATCCTCCTACACTGCCTAATACAAACGTCAGCATTGTTTGAGTGAAAGTTTTGAAGCCTATAGCATTTCTCACTCACTTTTATCGATAGAAGTGTGTCACATAAGATGCTAGGAAACAGGCTGCAATAGTGTAGCTGATGTTTTTTTTTAACTTAAAATGAGACCAGAAATGAACAGCAAACTGGAGCGTATCAAAGGACTTTAAAAGGATTTCTATTTTGTTTTTGTTTTTTCCTGACAGCTATGATAAAACACTAATGCCTGTGCGACCCAGCATTGATGAGAGTGCTCTTTCACTACTTGAGTTAGTGAAACTTAATCAAATCCACAAGAAGACAGCACGCACTAAGCAACACATCTGCCCTAGCCACCCTTGTTTTGCTTTCATTTAATTAATTTACTATGCGCATTAAAGCACTGAGATTTTTATAATTACTATATGCGCTTAATAACACTTCACAGCTACATTAGGCAGAACCACATTGGGCATTAACAAATGTTTCTGTTTGTGCTGTAATGTCTTATTTGCTAGGGTCTCCCAGATGACTGCAGAAACACTGAGTATACTGTAATACTGTATTCACCAAGGTGTGTTAATATTTATACAACCGTATTCACCAAGATGTTTTAACCAGATTTTGACATTTGTATTTTTTCTCTTTTATCTATACTGTACTATACTCTGTGGTAGTTTAATGTTAAATGATGGGCCATTCTACGAAATAGAATTCTGATGTGGTATCAGAATGTATTCCATCAATTATTCAGACCAATCAATTTGTGGTAAAAATGATGCTTATATTCAGCCTGAATTTAGTAAAAACTTTTTTCTATTTTGAGAGGGAGTTTGAAATTGCACAGGAAATAAGTTTCCCATAGGTTTACTGATAATAACACAGTATTCAGTACTCAGAGAGTGAAGCCCTTTACCATGTGGAGAAAAAAAAATCATTCTACAAAATGTATTCATTGACCCACACAAACCCCGAAGTTGGACATCACTATTAATGTTTTTTTTCCTGCTAAAACCCACACAAACTAATAGAGTCAGGTGACTTAAAACAGTATCATCATCTTCATTATCCACCGTAATGATATTCTATCCTAATTTCTGGATTAAAATGTTTGTTTGTTTGTTTGTTTGCTATATTCACAATTTAAAGTTGAAGTCAATTAGATTTGATTACAATTTCTGTAAAATTACCTTATTCAAAATCGTTATACATTATATACACTATTTGTTACATTAGCGTCCAGACTAAATCTTGAACTACAATATAAGTGGAAAACCTTAAATTAGATGATGAATATTGATGTCAAAACCTACCTTGATTGACAATTTGCCAACAGTCACTGAAAAACACTTCTTTGAAGGCCCTATCGTAAAACACTTGTCATATATCTGAGTATTTCAGCCAACGGATGATCTGAGTATTTCAGCCAACGGATGAAAGCTATATGAGCTGCTGTTTTGAGAGAGTGCGTTAGTTTTATGTGATGGACGTACACAACTGTTGTTGTAGCCTTGGAGCCCTGCCTCACCAAGGCTGCAATACATGCTGGTTTGTTTGTTTTTTCTACGTGTTTGTGTAAAAGCCTCACCCCAGATACAGTAAATGCCAAATAGAGCAATAAACATACCCTTTTGTATAAGACCGGGAAGACAAGGGGTGAATGTTTATGTACTTTTCAAAAACAAAATAAACTAGAGCTGTGAGCAGCTATAATCGGGCCCTCGCACCCCAGCCACGTTGGGGTAAGGGCAGTTTAAGGTCCTGGCAGGTTGGGGTATTGGCACGATGAAGGGCCACAAATTGCCCCCAGACAGTAGGTTAGACACCATGCTGCAGGACAAGTGCAAAAGTATGACCCATGCAAATGTTACAAAAACGTCCGGCCGCACAAAATGGGAGGACCGACTGCAAATGACTCCTGGGCCGTAGGTTAAACACCACTGCTGTCAGACGTGCAAAGCCGTGTATTGAGAAAAAGCGGGCCATACAAAAATGGAGGACGGCTGCCAAATGGCCCCCAGGACATAGGTAGGACACCACTGCTGTTGGACAAGTGAAAACGAAGCCTTCTCAAATTTTACATTGAGAAAAAGCAGGTCACACAATAATGAGGGATGGCCCCCAAATGGACCCCAGGCCATAGGTTGACACCAGTGCTGCTGGACAAGTGCAAAGCCCTTTCAAAAGTTACAAATTCTAGGTCACATTAATGGTGGAAAAAGTTTACAAATTATTTATATTGGTCAAAATTCACAAAAACCTGACATTTGCACAGGGGTGTGTATACTTTTTATATCCACTGCAGCCTTGTTCCTGTTTTTGTAATCTGCTTGATGAGCCTACAGTCTTTCGCTGTTTAACAGGTGAAAACTGCCTTGGCTTGGCTTGCCCTGGCTTGGCTTGGCCTGCCTTGGCTTGGCTTGGCCTGGTTTGGGTTGGCCTACCTTGGCCTGGCTTGGCATACCTTGGCTTGGCCTGCATTGGCCTGGTTTGGCCTGTCTTGGCCTGGCTTGGCCTAGATTTGTTTAACCTGCCTTGGCTTGGTTTGGGTCTGCCTGCCTGCCTTGGCTTGGCCTGCATTGTCCTGGCTTGGCCTGACTTGGCCTGCCTTTGCTTGGCTTGGCCTGCCTTGGCCTGGCTTGGGCTGCCTTGGCTTGGCCTGACTTTACCTGCCTTTGCTTGGTTTGGTTTGGCCCGGCCTGGCCTGGAATGGCTTGGCTTGGCATGCCTTGGTCTGGCTTGGCCTGCCTTGGCTTGTCTTGGCCTGGCTTGGTCTGGCTTTGCCTGGCTTGGTTAGGCCTGACTTTGCCTGGCCTGGCTTGGCATGCCTTGGCTTGGCTTAGCTTGGCTTGGCCTGGCTTGGCCTGGCTTGGCCTGGCTTGGCCTGGCTTGGTCTGGCTTGGTCTGCCTTGGCTTGGTCTTGTCTGGCCTGGCTCGGCCTGGCTTTGCCTGACTTGGCCTAGCTTTGTTTGGCCTGGCCTGGCTTTGCCTGCATTGGCTTGGCATGGCTTGGCCTGCCTTGGCTTGGCCTGGCCTGACTTGACCTGCCTTGGCTTGGCCTGGCCTGCCTTGGCCTGCCTTGGCCTGCATTGGCCTGCATTGGCATGATTTGGCCTGGCTTGGCATGCCTTGACCTGGCTTGGCATGCCTTGGCCTGGCTCGGCCTGCCTTGGCTTGGCTCGGACTGCCATGGCTTTGCCTGGCTTGGTCTGCCTTGGCTTGGCCTGCTTTGGCCTGCCTTTTCCTGACTTGGCCTACCTTGCCTTGGCCTGGCTTGGCCTGGCTTGGCATGCCTTGACCTGGCTTGGCATGCCTTGCCTGGCTCGGCCTGCCTTGGCTTGGCTCGGACTGCCTTGGCTTTGCCTGGCTTGGTCTGCCTTGGCTTGGCCTGCTTTGGCCTGCCTTTGCCTGACTTGGCCTACCTTGCCTTGGCCTGGCTTGGCCTGGCTCGGCCTGCTTTGGCTTGGCTCGGACTGCCTTGGCTTTGCCTGGCTTGGTCTGCTTTGGCTTGGCCTGCCTTGGCTTGGCCTGCTTTGGCCTACCTTGGCTTGGCCTACCTTGGGTTGGCTCTGCCTGCCTTGGCTCTGCTTGGCCTGCCTTGGCTTGGCCTGGCTTGGCCTGCCTTGGCTTGGCTTGGCCTGGCTTGGTCTGGCTTTGCCTGGCTTTGTCTGGCTTTGTCTGGCTTTGCCTGGCTTGGCTACGCCTGGCTTTGCCTGCCTTGGCTTGGCATGCCTTGGCCTGGCTTTGCCTGGCTTGGCTTGGGCTGGCTTGGTCTGCCTTGGCTTGGCTTAGCTTGGCTTGCTCTGGCTTTGCCTGGCTTGGCTTGGTCTGCCTTGGCTTGGTCTTGCATGGGCTGGCTTGGCTTTGCATGCATTGGCCTGGCTTGGCCTGGCTTGGCCTGGCTTGGCCTGGCTTTGCTTGGCCTGGCCTGGCTTTGCCTGCATTGGCTTGGCAGGACTTCGCCAGGCTTGGCTTAGCCTGCCTTGGCCTGGCCGGCCTTGGCCTGCCTTTGCTTGGCCTGCCTTGGCTTTGCCTGGCCTGACTTGACCTGCCTTGGCTTGGCCTGGCCTGCCTTGGCTTGGCCTGCATTGGCATGGCTTGGCCTGGCTCGGCCTGCCTTGCCTTGGCTTGGCCTGCCTTGGCTTTGCCTGGCTTGGTCTGCCTTGGCTTGGCCTGCCTTGGCTTGGCTCTGCCTAACTTGCCCTGGCTTGGCCTGCCTTGGCTTGGCCTGCTTTGGGCTGCCTTTGCCTGACTTGGCCTACCTTGGGTTGGCCTGGCTTGGCCTACCTTGGATTGGCTGCCTTGGCTCTGCTTAGCCTGCCTTGGCTTGGCTTGGCTTGGCTTGGCTTGGTTTGGTTTGGTTTGGCCTGGCTTGGCCTGCCTTGGTTTGGCCTGGCTTTGTCTGACTTGATCTGCCTTTGTTTGGCTTGGCCTGCCTTGGCTTGGCTTGGCCTGACTTGGCCTGCCTTGGCTTGGCCTGACTTGTTCTGCCTTTGTTTGGCTTGGCCTGGCTTGGTTTGGCCTGCCTTGGCTTGGTCTGTATTGGCCTGGCTTGGCCTGCCTTGGCTTGGCCTGCCTTGATCTGCCTTTGTTTGGCTTGGCCTGGCTTGATTTGGCCTGGCATGGCCTGGCTTGGCCTGGCCTCCCTTGTTCAACATTAAAATTTGTCCCTGACCCTTAAGGTTTAACTTCTCTTGTGTTACAAATTGCATTGAAAAATACAGATTTCATTTGGGAATGTCTTTTAAAAGGGAAGAAAGTGAAAGTACAAAGCGCATTTGACAAGTTAAGCGTACCAAAAAGGATTTTCCTGATATTTTAGATCAGTGGTTTTCAACTGTTGTCACAATGGGACAGGTATTTTCCTATTGTTGCTAAGTCGTAACTCATAAGTCGTAAGTCGTAACTTATACACGTAAGAGTTAAGAACAACAAAGAAAATGTATTGATCAAAAATAGCCTTTGAAAATACGTATAGCTTATTTTTTTAAACTTACTGTAACTACACTATGCGTACATGATCATACTGTCTTTCAGTGCATCTTCTTAAGAAACTGAAGATTAACCTTACAATTACATATACATTAATGAATTGAGATATACTAGCACGCATCCTGACTACTGTTGAAGTCAATTCGGCTCTTTCTGAAACTACATTCAGGTATTAAATATATTTATTGGAGTACGAGGTACATAATTTTGTGAAATATTTCTGAGAAAGTTTCTGAGAATATTAAAATGTTTGGGGGCAATAGGCAGAGGTGGGTAGTACATTACATTGCGCTACATTTACTCCGTTTCATTTACTCAGTAGCCTTTTGGATAAATTGTACTGTAAATTGTAACTTGTACTTGTCAGAGTACTTTTAAAACTGTGGACTTTTGAAATTTACTCGAGTATTTATGTTAAGCAGAAATTGTGTTTTTACTCAGTTCCAGTAAAAAAAAGAAATGCGGCTCGCTACTTTTATTGATCAAATATTGTTTATTTATCAACTATTTTTTGCTCGACATCTGGTTCGACTTCGACTTCTACTTCCGCATTGGGCGCTGTTTGCGCTAATCTAATTGAAGTGCTAGGGATGTTTAAGTCTAGTTCACCAATCAAACGACACAAGGCAGTCACACGACCATACACAACGTCTTCTATTGGGTTTCCCGGGCATAGGTATTAACATTAGATAAACCATCCCGGCTAATCGACGTGCCTACGTGGTGACCATGTTGGAAAGGTCGTCGATAGGGTTGAAGACAACGGCCCGCGACTCGTGTTTACATTTAGATGAAGGAAAACAACAGCTTTCATGTATTATAGTATTTTTTTCTGGCACTGTCTGCCCCAACGTGGATATTTCAGCACACTTCTAATTTGAGGAAACACCTTTTGGTTAATTGCAGATGTTTTGTTGTTGCTTAGGCTATGCACACATGCCCACATTCGCCCTATTTTATCACAAATACCTGTAAAACATGCATTTCTTGGGGTGTGTGGTAATCTCACACACACTGTACACACACACACACGCACGCACACACAGAATTGGCACATTTACATTTTGTTTATTTTTATTTTATTGATTTTCATGCTGGTGGCACGGTGGCCGACTGGTTAGAGCGTCAGCCTCACAGTTCTGAGGACCCTTCAATCCCCGGCCCCGCCTGTGTGGAGTTTGCATGTTCTCCCCGTGCCTGCGTGGGTTTTCTCCGGGCACTCCGGTTTCCTCCCACATCCCAAAAACATGCATTCATTGGCGACTCTAAATTGCCCGTAGGTGTGACTGTGAGTGCGAATGGTTGTCTGTTTGTATGTGCCCTGCGATTGGCTGGCAACCAGTTCAGGGTGTACCCTGCCTCCTGCCCGCGACCCTAGTGAGGAAAAGCGGCTCAGAAAATGGATGGATGGATGGATGGATGGATGGATTTTCATGCTCTGATTTTTAAAAATTCTGAAGTTACTCACGATTTACTCAGTACTTGAGTATTTTTTTTCCACTGTGTACCTTTTACTCTTACTCAAGTATTTTTTGGGAGGAATACTTTTTTTTGTTTTTTGTTTACTTGAGTCACATTATTGTCAAGTAACAGAGTAGAAAATTTGGCTACTCTCTACTCTCCCCACCTCTGGCAATAGGATACAACGTGTCATTTGAGGCAGCGAATTAGTCTGCCTCACGGTTGGGTCCTGGGTTTGAATCTCGGCTCAGGCCCTCAAGTCTGGAGTGTACATGTTCTTCTTGTGCTTGCATGTTGTTTTGTTTTGTTTTGTTTTGTTTTCTGGGTACCCAGGCTTCCTCCCACACCCCAAAAACATGCACTGTGTCCACATGTACATGTACCCTATAAGAACAAATCTAATAGAAGATGGATGGATGTGTACATAATGTATGGGAAAAGTTTATACATCAGATATTCATATAGACATGTACATGTATACATAAATAATATCCTATATATGACATATATGTATGGATGAATGTGAGGCTTTGTAAAACGCTTTGGGCATTGTGATAATGTAGGATAAAGCGCTATATAGGTGCAGTCCATTTACCATTTACCATATCATCAACATTATGTAATTATGTAGTCAGAGACAATTCCTGTTTCACACTCCAGATCGGTTGGGGCGGTAGTATGCAGTTTAACTCGTTTGCCTAACTGCCATCAAACACCACTGAAGAAGAAATCGAAACAAGGCAGCCAGTCAGGCTTGCAAGTGTTAGCAGCAAGCTAGGAATGGCGCAAGAGATATTCACACTTCAGATGAAAAGAAAACATGAACTAATGCAGTATGACAGTAGGCAGATGTTCCCGGGGGACCGTCGCTTGTATATTGAAGCCAACACAACTGAAGCAAAATTGCGAATTAATATGTAAGTACACTCCCTCGTTAGCGTTAGCAACTTAGCTAAAACGTCAATCCATACCAGCTGATCGGCTTCAGTTATTTTTCTGTACCTAATATAGTGTTTCGTTGTGTTTTTATCACTGCCACCCCTGAGATATCTGTTGTTAGCTGTGATATAGCAACATTTGGTTGAACTCTTTGAGGGGTACTGGGAATCACACAGCAACGAGCATTTAAAATATATATTTTTACAGTTAATCTTGGCCTTATTTATACGTATATGTGCTACTTGGTGTTACTTGACGTTGCATGTTAATTCGGATTTAATTTTCGTGTGTTAAAGCATCAACTGAAGTGCCGTTTCACCTTTCTGTAACCTCAAAAACTGTACAATTGCAGGTGAAGGCCAGTATACCGGTCGGAGATGCCTGTGTTTACTTATTATACTAGTGTGGTATGGTCAGAAAGAAACTTTAAAACAAAAGACAGCGACTGTGGCAGTTTTATTTTAACTTAATTAAAAATCTGTATACTTATTATGATCCCTCAAGAAGAAATGCAGTTCACAGTCAGGTGTAAATTTTGTGTTACATACCCCACACAGAGGACCACATCACTCATATGCTGTCATGCAAAGAGAGATAATAGTGCAAGCGGTATGCAAACAGTGCTGCACCTTCTGAGCTGGTTGGTGGAGACAGTGCCTTGTTCAAGGGTATCTCAGTAGTGGCCAGCAAGCAGACTAGAATCCCTCCAACAACTACTTGCCATTTTGCCCGTTCGCAGCAGGACTTAGACTGATGCTTTCTGGCGCCAAAGCCGAAGCACTTTCCAGATGAGCTAAACCTGCCCCTTTGTTACAACTATTCACATTTACAACTGCCTCTGCATGAGAAAAACAAACAAAAAAACACAAAACTGTCTTGTCGGTGTTCCAAGCAGTAGTTCCACAAGTAATTGGGTCTACACAGTTCAGTCACAACTTACAGTGATTATGAAACTTGATGAAAAATATACACAGAATCATACTAAGGTCAAAACAATACTTTCTTTACTTCTAGAAGGAAGAAAGAGTGGGTCAAAAAGTTTGTGCATCTCCTTTATTAACATTTTTAACATTTGCAAGATCCAGCCATCCATTCCATCCATTTTCAACCGTTCATCTGAGGTCGGTTTGCAGGGGCAGTAGCTTTAGCAGGGACGCCCAGACTTCCCTCTTCCCAGCCACTTCATGAAGCTTGTCCGGGGGGGTCCCGAAGCGTTCCCAGGCCAGCCTGGAGACATAGTCTCTCCAGCGTGTCCTGGGTCGTCCCCAGGGTCACTTCCCGGTGGGCCGTGCCCGGTACACCTCACCGGGGAGGCGTTCAGGAGGCATCCTTATCAGATACCCGAGCCACCTTATCTGGTTCCTCTCAGTGCGGAGGAGCCTCTCTGAGCCCCAAGCTTCTCACCCTATCTCTAAGGGAGAGCCCGGGCACCCTGCGAAGGAAACTAATTTCGGCCGCTTGTATCTGGGATCTTGTTCGTGACCATAGGTGAGGGTAGGAACATAGATCGACCAGTAAATTGAGAGCGCCGCCTTTTACACCCCCCAAAGGACTCCCGAGGGACACGGTTGAACGCCTTCTCCAAGTCAACAAAACACATGTAGACTGGTTGGGCAAACTCGCATGCACCCTCGAGGACCCTGCCGAGGGTGTAGAGCATGTCCACTGTTCCACAACCAGGATGAAAACCACACTGCTCCTCCTGAATCTGAGATTCGACTTCCTGATGGACCCTCCTCTCCAGCACTCCTGAATAGACCTTACCAGGCCGGCTGAGGAGTGTGATTCCCCCTATAGTTGGAAAACACCCTCCGGTCGCCCTTCTTAAAAAGAGGGACCACCACCCCAGTTTGCCAATCCGGAGGCACTATCCCCGATGTCCACGCTATGTTGCAGAGACGTATCAACCAGGACTGCCCCACAACATCTAGAGCCTTTAGGAACTCCGGGCAAATCTCATCCACCCCCGGGGACTTGCCACAGAGGAGATTTTTAACCACCTCGGTGACCTCAACCCCAGGGATAGGAGAGCCTGTCTCAGAGACCCCAGACTCTGCTCCCTCATGGGAAGGCGTGTCAATGGAATTGAGGAGGTATTCTTAGTATTTTCCCCACTGTCTCACAACGTCCCAAGTCGAGGTCAACGGCGCTCCATCCCCACTATACACTGTGTTGATGGTGCACTGCTTCCTCCTCCTGAGACGCCGGATGGTGGACCAGAATTTACTTGAAGGCATCCGGAGGTCTTTCTATCATGGCCTCACCAAACTCCTCCCATGCCTGAGCTTTTGCTTCAGCAACCACCAAAGCTACATTCCTCTTGGCCAGCCGGTACCCATCAGCTGCCTCAGGAGTTTCACAGGCCAAAAAGGCCCGATAGGACTCCTTCTTCAGCTTGACGGCATCCCTCACCGTTGGTGTCCACCAACGGGTTCGGGGGTTGTCGCCTCAACAGGCACCGACCACCTTACGGCCACAGCTCCGGTCGGCCGCCTCAGCAATGGAGGCATGGAACATGGTCCACTTGGACTCGATGTACCCCGCCTCACCCAGAACATGAGTAAAGTTCTCTCGGAGGTGGGAGTTGAAACTCCATCTGACAGGGGATTCTGCCAGACGTTCCCAGCAAACCCTCACAATACATTTGGGCCTGCCAGGTCGGACTGGCATTTTCCTCCACCATCGGAGCCAACTCACCACCAGGTGGCGGGGGTGGGCGGCGAGGCAGGGGGTGTTCCTCCCAATCACGCCCTTCCAGGTCTCACTGTCATTGCCCACGTGAGCATTGAAGTCCCCCAGCGGAACAATGGAGTCCCCAGCAGGAACACTCTCCAACACCCCCCTCCAAGTACTCCAAGGACTGTGTCCTGTGAAATACTGTTTTGTGCATAGGCAGAAACAACAGTCCAGACCCGTCCCCCCACCCGAGGCTACCCTCTTGTCCACTGGGGTGAAACCCCAATGTACAGGCACCGAGCCGGGGGGCAATAAGTATACCAACACCTCATTGGCGCCTCTCACCATGGGCAACTCCAGAGTTGGAAGAGAGTCCAACCGCTCTAAAGAGGACTGGTACCAGAGCCCAAGCTGTGTGTGGAGGCGAGCCCAACTATATGTAGTCGGAACTTCTCTGCCAGAGAGGTGACATTCCACGTCCCTAGAGCCAGCTTCTGTAGCCGGGGATCAGATCACCAAGGTCCCTGCCTTCGGCCCACACATTCAAAAGAGTGTAAGTTAAACACTAGTGTAACATAAAATGTTACAATCCTCATTCGTCCAGTAACGTTGACCACTTGGGCATACTTTGAGAAAAACTGCTGCCCCCGCGACTCAACCTCGGTTCAGCGGAAGAAAATGGGTGGATGGATGCTCCTGAATATATCCAACTACTGATAGCTTTGGTCAGAGAATGTTCAAAACCCACTCACACAAATCAAATAAATAAGTCTCTCTCTCACTCATGCACGCACTCACGCAAATTACTCAAGTTGTGACCCTCTTGCTCCTTCCCAGAATGTGGTGAACAGGACTGGAGCCGAAAGGGGCAGTGGGACCAGCATCAGCAGGTTTCTAGCATAGATGAAGCATGAAGAGCCCAGTGCACAGATGCAGGGACGTGGAGCATGGGCGTGGGCAAGCTTGGGCAGGAAACAGTTTCTTACAGCCAGAGCAACGCATCCCTATCTCCAAAGATGCCATCACTTCCTCGTCTGCCTCTGCCATGTGGTTCATCAAGGACGCCTGTGGCATCATTTGTGCCATCATCACGTGGCTGCTGGTTTTTTATGCAGAATTTGTGGTGTTGTTTGTAATGCTGCTACCCTCCAAGAATCTGACATACAGCATTGTCAATGGGTCACTGTTCAATGTTCTGGCCTTTCTTGCCCTCGCCTCACACCTCAGAGCCATGTGCACTGACCCTGTAAGTGACCTACCTACTCAGATGCTTGAATTGCATTGTGTCAAAATGCTGTAATTTCCTCAAATACTGTTGTGACCCCAGCTGCAGATAGTTGTAAATGCCCATGCTCTAGGTAATCGCTAGGTGCTACTACTGTTTGTCATGTACCACTATTTGTCATGAAACATGGCATCTGTAAAATATGAAGTGGAGAATTCCAGAACAAAAGTATGTCAACTTTGAAACACTGACCAATAAAAGAATTAGGGAAAAAGGAATGATGTGTCTGAAAGATGGAGGTCTAACCTTCAGTCAGTCACAGAGGCCATAATACAATACATTTGTTGTACTACTTATTATATTTTAAGTAGTATAAAGTTGTTGGTTTTTTTGGGGGGGGGGGGGGGGGGGAATTAGTCATTAAAATTAGTTGGAAGAAGTCACTAAATAGTGAGACAATGTCTTTAATTTGGCAACATTGACTGTGGTTGTGTAAAGTAGCTCCACACTGTTTGGAGCCGTGTGAGTGGAAGCGGTGCACGCCATTGGGGATGTGCTTTGAAATACAGAAGCCAGTGTAAAAAAAAAAAATAATAATTTAAAAAGAAAACAAAATATATCCTGACAAATAAACTCCAATGAACAGATCAAATTGATCAATTGCCTAGCCAAACTAGTAGTACTGCTGCACAATTCTAGTGCTTGCCCTTGTTTGACTTTCTGTCTTCAACCAACCCAGAACAGGTATGTGACCCACTTTTGGGTCACGACCCACCATTTGAGATGAAGACTGATCTAAAAGGTATCACGTTTCTTACAGGGGGCAGTGCCCAAAGGCAATGCAACAAAGGAATACATCGAAAGCCTTCACCTGAAACCAGGACAGGTGGTCTACAAATGTCCCAAGTGCTGTAGCATCAAGCCTGACCGAGCACACCACTGCAGGTAAAGGACAATCCTTTCACAAGCTCAAGTCCACATGGACAGATGCAGTACATTGCAACCCTTGTTTTGGCAGTTAACTTTGGACTCATACCAGTATCCAACTTGATTAGAAGGTGATTCCAACATAGGGTATAGAAGTCTTGTTTTTTTTTTTTAAAACATGTCATTGCTCCTGACTGTTGATTGAACACCATTAAGGCACTTTCTCACATACATCTTTGACTGACTCTCAGTGTTTGCAAACGCTGCATACGGAAGATGGACCACCATTGCCCCTGGGTCAACAACTGTGTTGGGGAGAACAATCAAAAGTACTTTGTGCTGTTCACAGTAAGTTGGCTACGATAACAATCACATTCATGGTGTTTTGTAGCTTGCCGCTTTCCCTCTGCAAGGATTCCATATTCTACAGTATATATAACTAATTTTGCGATTTTTTTTTTTTTTTTTTTTTTTAATTATTTTTTTTTTTATATAGAGTCAATGTAGTTCCTTAAATCTTGTTTTCTTTTTACTCAGATGTACATTGCACTTGTCTCTCTCCATGCTCTATTCATGGTGGTTTTCCATTTTCTCTACTGCTTTGAAGACGATTGGACAAGTAAGTTTGTTTTGTGTCAACTGTATCATTACAGTAAGGTTTTTTTTTTTGTATCCATATTTAGCATTACAACCTGATCCTGAAAAGTTAAATTGGAAACAGGAAAACTTTTTTATCTGACGTTTGGAAAATAACAATTAAACAATGAGCTCATACGATACATATAATACAGTGATACCTTAATTTACATGTCCCCCCCAACTGATGGGTTTTTCGAGTTATAAGTAATTGCTTGGTTTGTTTTTTCTTCTTTGCTTTGTTTTGTGAGCCGAAGTTTGAGTTAATGGCGAGCTTCAGATACCCAGTTGCTCGAGTGAAGTTGCTGATGAACTTTCAGACATTTATTGAATGGTACAGTCAAATGTTGTGATTCATCCATTCATCCTTCCATTTTCTAATAGAGTGCTATTTTACTTAAAAACAGAACAAAAAATGAGGCTTTAGTGGGGGGCTGGAACAGATTAATGGCATTATAATTCATATCAGTGGGGGAAATTAATTTACGAATAAATTAAGTCACAAGCATAGTCGCAGAACACATTGAACTTGTAAGTCAAGGTACACACTTTTATAGGATTTTCACCATTAGACATTTTGTACTTCTGCCAAGAAGTAAAGAATAGGCCATACAATTTAGGGCCTTTTTTTTTTTTTTTTTTTTTTTTGTAAGTTTTCAACATTTTTCAAAATGCCTGAACTTAGGTGTTGCGTTTTGAAGGTTTCGAAAGTGCTTCTGGGCAAATAATTAAAACAATTCATTTCCCAAAACGTAGTTTTCTGAATAAGTAGCTTGTAAGATCAAAATAAATCTACATTATACGAATCTAAATCAAATATACATTTGACAAAATGTTTTTTAATTTCTTCTGCCTCTGCTGATTACAAACCTCAATTTTGTTTGTTTTTAGCATATCTTTTTATCTTGATACAAGTAAAATGCAAATTATGACTATGTAAATAACCTTTATGTAAGTATGTCATCTACCAAAGTTGTCGCATGTTGGTTCTTCAGTGCTTGAATTTGAGTTTGGCTTTGATATGATTAGGATAGCCTGTCAACATCTCCGTATTAAATTCCATGATTTTTTCTGAAAAAATGTCTTTACTTCGGTTAAAACCAAATTGAAATCATTCACTGCGGAAAAAATTAACGCTAAAATGTCCATGTGGTTGCATATATGTGTATATCTTTAAGGTAGTGTAAGCTCTTACTATTCCAGTTTAACACCTTTGATATGGTATCATATTGACGTATAAAAAACATCAATGATGCCACCTTAATAAAATATCTTGTAGTATTTTTGGCGAACCATTAATAACTACCTTTGGTTCCCACACCAAAGTAAGGGAAAGGCTGTCAGACTTCAGTTTATTCTTTCTTTTGTTTTGTAATTGTGTCAGCATTGTTATGTGTATGGCACATATTGAGTTAAAGTTCGCCCAATAATCCATTTATCTATAGGATTATAGTCTGTCACATTGTCAGGGCATCTCTTGTGCAAGGCCCTCTTCAGGTCACTCCATCGATTTTCAATTAAATGTATGTCTTTAAAAATAGGTAAAAAATGAAGTAACACCTAATAAAAATCTGCAATATAGTGGGACTCTGAAGCAAGAATCATGATATAGCGGAGTATTCCTGTATATGTATTCCTTGATAAATTGCAGAGACTAATTGTCCCTGGGTTGGGACTCATTGTTTCCATGACATGTGCATCCCGCGACTCACATACAGTAGTCTCAAGTGTGAAATGATCTATGTTCTTACTCTTTTCCTTTTGTCTTTGTTTATATTTTTAGTTTTATGTTTTGAGGTTATTAACTACTCTCTAAATTATAGTCCAAAAAGAGCATCAAATTCACATTTTTATTATTTATTATTTAATGTTTTAAAATAATCTGGTTACATGAAATTTGTGTTTCCGGCTGGCTGGCTCCCCACAGCGCTTATGAACTGGGCCAGTCGGTCCATGACTCCCGGGCCATTCTCCCCCCCTGATGAGAGCTCTCCACAGGAGATGGATGCCCTTGCAGTCTGACAGATTTGGAGCATTTTTGCATAAAAGTGTGGGAAATATTGTCACATCAAAATGTGCCACACTAATACACTCTTGCCCCCCCCCCCACCACCCCCCCCCACAAAAAAAACCTGAGTGCTTTGATAGAAGCCAAAGGTGCTGCAACAAAGTATTAGTTTGAGGGTGTCCAAATGTATGCAAGCAGGTTATTGTATGTTTTTGTTTCCCTGAAAAGATAACTGTTTCTTTTTCAATTGAGTTGTACAGGTTATAGGTCACATTATAGGTGGAAAAGGTTTTGAATTTGGTCTTGCTCTCATTTTTTTACATCGGAAATACCTGTCATTTTTAACAGGGTTATGTAGACCTTTTATAGCAAGCAAGGTTGTGACGTACGACAGAACATCACCCCAAAAGCAACACTTTTTAAAAGCCTTGTTCCCAGGTTTTTTTGTTTTTATGGACATATTGTACCTGATTCTTTGGTCTGAGTCACTGACCTATGAGAGATTTGATCATACCCCATTAGTAATAGCAAAATAAATACTTTTTCAGTTGGTTGGTTGATCAAGAATTGGTGTTTTAGGAAATCACATTCAAATTGTTTGTGAAGGAAGTCAAATCTGTCACAAAAAGCTACTTCATCCTGAAAGATCACATTTTATCTTTTCTTTTCAACTTTCTTTATCTTGACATTGAAAATTGAACGGAAAGATTCCACATTTCATCACAGTTCCCTGTCCTTTGCCCATCGTGTGAACCCATCTTGATTGTAGATAGTACCCATATGTGCTGAATGTACTGCAAAGGTGTCCCATTTGAATGTATTTTTAACAGCAGAGACAAATTGTATTTAATCATTAATTGTGTTACTTTTGTATGTACACTTAAACCGTCTCCTTTTGTACTGATTAGTGGTTCCCTTATCCTCAAGCAAACATAGGTAGTTGTGGATGTTCTTTAGCATATGCAGGTCTGTAGATGATCTCTTAATAGACAGATCATCACAGTGTTGTAGAACCTTTTATGAGCCTCTTCTTTGCCCTCGTCCTTTACTTCCTTCATATCCTCATTTCCCAGAGTGCAGTTCCTTCTCTCCACCAGCAACAGTCATCCTCCTCATACTCCTGTGCTTTGAGGGACTCCTCTTCCTCATCTTCACCTCTGTGATGTTCGGTACCCAAGTCCACTCCATCTGTACTGATGAAA
This sequence comes from Phycodurus eques, assembly GCF_024500275.1. Taxonomy (NCBI): domain Eukaryota; kingdom Metazoa; phylum Chordata; class Actinopteri; order Syngnathiformes; family Syngnathidae; genus Phycodurus; species Phycodurus eques. The sequence continues at coordinate 4,239,310 of NC_084528.1, read as the reverse complement.
CTGTAAGTAACCCATTTAGTTATCAGTAATCCTCCTTATTTACCTTTCCTTCCTTTCTCTGCTGCATCTCTCTCCTTAATGGGGAGCTGATTGTCATTCCTCGCTGCAGCTTGAAATGTGACCAATTAACCACCAAACCAATCCTCATCCCCTATACCGAGAAACTAAATACTGTATATAATTCTCAGTTATTGACATGCCAATAATTGTCATTATTTTAAATTACATTTAGATATGACACATTTATCTGTACTGGTTGATTTATCTGTACTGGTTGATTATAGGAATGTACTGTATTTTGTTATTTTTTCCCTTTTGGTTGTTTTCCCTTTTTCTTTTTTTGTAAAACCATTTATCTCATTGTCATTAACTTGCATATATTTTCTGAATGGGAACTGCTTTTGTACAACTGCTGTTCTGTAACTGAAGGACTCCCTTGTTTTTCATACTTTGTGCTGACAAACTTGCTCAAAAAAACTTGCTCAAAAAGTCCTACTTGAATAAATAAATGGTGCACCTCAAGGAGACCCCTCAATTTTTCCTCTCAGGAAACAAAACAGGCATATATGATGCAGCACTTATCAAATTGATGCATTTAAACTCCAAAAGTGCATTTTTCTATTGACTATTGAGTAAAAAGTATTTTAATAATACATCTGTGCTTTGTTAGTCCATGAGGGGGAAAACAAAACAAAAAACGCTGGTAATGGTCTTCAACTGTGCTACTCATTTACTCTAATGAGAATGGTAAATATGAGTGTAAAGACCAACCACAAGACATTCAGTACAGTAGTATGTTACGGACACCTCATAAGTCATACCTTCTGTTTCTGAGTAGATGTTTCTCCTCAGGCGTGGTGGTGTCTTGTATATCAAATTAGAGGTTTTATGAATTGACAATTTTTATTCTTTATTTGCCCCCCCAATAAAGTGAATTCAGATATTTGTTTCTGAATGCATTATACTGTTTAATTGCTGAAAACATGTAAACATTGAGAACTAGAGTATGTAATACTCAGTTGTGGAGATAAAGTGTACAACAGTTTTTCACCATTTCAGTTTTCCAGTTTTTATGGGGGTTGTGTGGCTAAAACATTGGCTTATGATGGATTTTGGAGTCTGGCATGAGTCCCTCCTCCCCCGCTACATAAAAACTTGAGCGCCTTTGTTCGCATCAATGGCTATCTGGCGCAATTGCGGATTACTTGGTGATAATTACATGGTCCATTTGTACCACTACAGTGTGCAGTTAGCTAGCTAGCTATGCATACACCCCGAAAATCCATCTTTCCTGAATAGTATAATTTAAAGAACAGCTTGGTGTAAGTTAAATTCCCAATTTTTATGTATTATTCGGGCTACAAATGTGAAAATTATTTTAGGTATGTAATTGGCAGGAAGTACAGTTGAATCCCAAAGATTACATGCAATTAGGCCTGTCACTATTGTCACTTTTTAGAATCAATTAATTATCTGATAGATATTTTGTCAGTTACTCGATCAAAATTATTTATTTTTGCTAAATACCAGCATAATAACTTTTTTTAAGACAGTTTTTCATCTCTTTCCTCAGAGTTAGAGGCTTACATACATTTCATTTTCCTTTCGGCTTGTCCTTTTGGGACCTCCTCTCTCACACCACCTGGCCTCATATTTTCCCTCACTACATCTATCAACCTTTTCTTTGGTCTTTCTCTTGCACTCTTGCCTGGCAGTTCAATGCTTATCATCCTTCTACCAATATACCCACTATGTCTCCTTGGACGTGTCCAAACCATCAAAGTCTGCTCTCTCTAACTTTTTCTCCAAAACATCTAATCTTGGCTGTCCCACTGATGAGCTCATTTCTAATCCTATCCAACCTGGTCACTCCTAGAGAGAACTTCAACATCTTCATTTCTGCCAACTGCAGCTCTGCTTCCTGTTGTCTCTTCACTAGCACTGTCTCTAATCTGTACAGCATGCCTGGCCTCACCATCCACTGTTTTATACTTTGCCCTTCATCCTAGCCGAGACTATCCTTCCTCCACCCATTCCAACTTGCTTGGACCCATTCCTCACTTCCTTAACACACTCCTCACCTTTGCTCTGGACTGTTGACCTCAAGTATTTAAGGTCCTCCACCCTTGCGATCTCTTCTCCCTGGAGCCTCACTCTTCCCCCTCCACCACTCTCATTCATGCACAAATATGTCTTACCTTGGCTAATCTTCATCCCTCTCCTTTCCAGTGCGTCTCCACATTTCTATCTGATCCTCCACCCGCTCCCTGCTTTCCTTGCAGCTTACAATGTCATCTGCCAACACCATGGTCCACGGGAATTACAGTCTAACCTCATCTGTTAGCCTATCCATCACCACTGCAAACAGGAAGGGGCTCAGGGCTGATCCCTGATGCAGTCTCACCTCCACCTTAAACTCCTCTGTCTCACCAACAGCACTCCTCACCACTGTTCTGCTGGCCTGTACTATTCTAATATACTTCTCTGCCACTCCAGACTTCCACATGCAGTACACAGTTCCTCTCTGGGTACTCTGTCATTGGCTATTCCTGGATCTACAAAGACACAATGTAGCTCTTTCTAGCCTTTTCTGTACTTCTCCATCAACACCCTCAAGGCAAATAATGAATCTGTGGTACTCTTTCTCAGCATTAACCATACTGTTGCTCACAAATACTCACTCCTGTCTTGAGTCTAGCCTTCACTACTCTTTCCCATGACTTAATTATGTGGCTCATCAACTTTATTCCTACATAGTTCACACAGCTCTGCACATCACCCTTGTTCTTATAACTGAGCACCAGGACACTTTTCCTCCATTCCTCAGGCATTTTCTAACCCGCTAGAATTTTGTTCAACAACCTGGGCAAAAACTCCACAGCCACCACTCCTGGATGCTTCCATACCCCCACAGGTATGTCATCAGGACCAACTGCCTTTCCATTTTTCATCCTCTTTAATGCCTTTGTAACTTCCCCCTTAATAATCATTGATACTTCCTGGTCCATCACACTTGCCTCTTCTATTCTTCCTTCTCTCTCATTTTCCTCATTCATCAACTCCTCAAAATATTCTTTCTATCTATCCAGCACACTATTGGCACCAGTCCACCTCTATCCTTAATCACCCTAAACTGCTGAACATCCTTCCCATCTCTAGCCCTCTGTCTGGCAAACCTGTATAGATATTTCTCTCAGTCTGTAGTGTCCAACCTGGCATACATATCATCATATGCCTCTTGTTTGGCTTTTGCCACCTCTACCTTCGCTCTACGTAGCATCTCCATGTGTTCTTGTCTCCGCTCCTCGGTCCTCTTATTGTCCCACTTCTTTTTAGCTAAACTTGTTTCATGTATGATTTCCTATACTTTGAGGTTCCATCACCAAGTCTCCCCCCTTTACTACCAGAAGCAGAAGAACTGGAAGCTCCTCCTGTCTACCAAGAGCCTGTCTCACCTCTTCTCGAAAAGTTGCACAATGCTCTTCCTTTTTCAGCTTCCACCACATGGTTCTCTGCCCTTCTTTGTCTTCTTAATCTTCCTCCCCATCACCAGAGTCATCTTACTCACCACCATCCTATGCTGTCTAGCCACACTCTTCCCTACCACTACCTCACAGTCAGTAACCTCCTTCAGAGAACATCGCCAGCACAAGATGTACTCCAACTGCGTGCTTCTTCCTCCGCTCTCATAGTTCACCCATGTTCTTGCCTCTTCTGGAAGAAAGCGTTCACTACAGCCATTTCCATTCTTTTTGAAAAGTCTACCACCATCTGTCACTCAGAGTTCCTTTCCTGGATGCCGAACCTACCCGTCACTTCTTCATCACCCCTGTTTCTTTCACCAACATGTCCATTACAATCTGCACCAATAATGACTTTTTCTCCGTCTGGGATACTCAGAACTACTTCGTCAAGCTCCTTCCAGAATTTCCCCTTCACCTCTTGGTCACATCCTACCTGTAAGGCATAGCCACTAATTATACATAATCCACTCAATTTAAAGTTTCAGTTTCAGTTTCAGTCTCAGTACTCGATCTGACACTCTTTTCACCTCCAAGACATTCTTAGCTAACTCTTCCTTTAAAATAACCCCTACTCCATTTCTCTTCCGATCTACACCATGGTAAAATAATTTGAACCCTGCCCTTAAGCTTCAAGCCTTATTGCCTTTCCACCTGCTCTCCTAGACACAATATATCAACCTTTCTCCTTATCATCATGTCACCCAACTCCTGAGCTTTTTCTATCATAGTCCCAAACATTCAAAGTCCCCACATTCAGTTCTGGGCTCTGTGCTTTCCTCTTCTCTTTCTGCCTGAAAACCTGCTTTCCACCTCTCCTTTGTCTTCGACCCACAGTAGCTGAATTTCCAACGGTGCCCTGTAGGTCAACGGTGCCAGTTGCGGACGTTGTTAACCCGGCCCACAAACGAGCCGGTACGGAATTCTTTGGATGAACGTTTGGCAACATTTGTTTGGCAACGTTTTAAGCCAGATTCCCTTCCTGACGAAACCCTTTGCATTTATCCGGGCTTGGAACCGACCTACAGTTTGCACTGGCTTGTGCCTCCTATAGGGCTGCAATGAAAGGGCCACCACCTAAAGAGGATTCATGTTCTTGAGCTAGATTTGGGACCACATTAACGAAAAAGTTGTGGAATTTCCTTTCAGTTATAATTTTTTTACAATATGCATTGGTCGAGTTTTTGATTTATGCTTATTAATCGCTTATTTAATCACATTCCAAGTAGCTCTATTTAGGGGTGTCCCGATCCGATCCTTGAGACCGGAAATCGGTCCGATGTCAGCAAAAAAACGAGTATCGGATCGGACTGGATCTAAAATCTCAGATTTTACCACTGTAATAAGCAGTATAAGCAAGCAATAAGCAGAGCACTTATATCTCTCAGAATAATTAATATTGGTACAAAAACGCTGTATAACCACATAAACAGGCAATATAACAATACTCTGGCATATTTTCTGGAAACTGTGGAAAAACGAGTTATAATAACAATATTAAATTGTGACTTCTTTCTTTGTTACTGCAGTTGTGTATCTCATTGCGTGTATCACGCTGCCCCTCAGAGGCCAAGACGTGCACAGCAGGAACAGCGATTGTCTAAAAATAAACCCCAATTGCATCAAGTTCAAAAGTGTATTGCCACACGTGGAGAAAGCAAATGATGTTCCCACCATATACTGACAGTCAAAAAAAAAAGGAATTGAACTTTATTTTGCACTTAAAGTACAATTTGTATGTATTTATTAAGACTGTTTTTCATGGTTTTGTAATATTGTTTTTTATTTAATCCAATTCAAATGTAGAATATGCTTCATGTTTAAGTAAAGCAGTGGTTATGTTGCCATTTAAATATATATTTTGTTATGTTTTATTGAAGTTATTTTTCAGGATTACCTAATATTTATTTTATTAAATTTTAGTACATTCTTATTTTTAGTTACTTTATGTAACTCACTGGTTAATAATAAATGGGTCAGTTTTTCCTCATACCTACTGTTGGTAATTAATGCTCTCTGTTTGAGTAATAGCACTTCATCAAGCCTTTTCTAACATTCCATCCTACAAAATAAGTAACGTGTGTATGATTATTGCTGATCTCGGATCAGACTGATATTGGCATCGGCCAAAATTCAAGGCTGCAATATCTGTATCGGATTGGAAGTGAAAAGGTTGGATTGGGACATACCTAGCTCTAGTATTTCTTTTGTGTCTCCACCCATGTGGTGTAATATTTTTCCTTTTGTTCTCTTATTGCTATTGTTCAAATGCTTGTTGTTCAATTATTTTTTTATTTGTATTTTTTTTTACAACTTTTGGATTTGTCCTCCTTTTCTTTGTTCTGTATTTCATATTTTTTATGCAACCGTTTTTTGTTGTTTTTTTTACATGCTTTTTCTAGCCCTCTAATCATCAATAACCTTTACCTATTCTACTATTTACATTGTATTGCCAAAAGTATTCGCTCACCTGCCTTGCTCAGATATTAATTTAAGTGATATCCCATTCTTAATCCACAGGATTTAATGAGATCGGTACCTCCTATGCTGTTATAACAGCTTCAACTCTTCTCGGAAGGTTTTCTACAAGGTTTATGGGAATTTATGACCGTTTTTCCAGAAGCACATTTCTAAGGTTACACACTGATGTTGGACGAGAAGGCCTGGCTCTCAGTCTCCGCTGTAATTCATCCATTCAATTTCCAGACCGCTTATCCTCACTTGGGTCACGGCCGTGCTGGAGCCTATCCCAGCTATCTTTGGGCGAGAGGCGGGGTACACTCTGAACCGGTCGCCAGCCAATCGCAGGTTCTAATTCATCCAAAGGTGTTCTGTAGGACTGAAGTCAGGATTGTGCTGGCCAGTCAAGTTCATCCAGATCAAACTCTCTCATCCATGTCTTTATGAACCTTGATTTGTGCACTGATGCACAGTCATCTTGGAACAGGAAGGGGCCATCTGCAAACTGCTCCCACAAAGTTTGAAATGTCAAAATATTAGCCCCTGATCTCCAGTGAAAGGAACTCTGAATGCTTCATCATACCAAGCAATTTTGGACAGTCAAACAGTTCTAGAATGACCCCTTCCTGTTCCAACATGTATGTGCACCAGTGCTCAAAGCAAGATCCATCAAGACATAGATGAATTTGGTGTGAATGAACTTGACTGGCCTGCACAGAGTTCTGCCCTCAACCCGATAGAACATATTTGGGTTGATTTCGAGTGGACTATCAGCCAGGCCTTCTCGTCCAACATCAGTGGACTGACTGGAATGTATTCACAGTGCTTCACTTTTTTCACATTTTGTTATGTTACAGCCTCATTCCAAAATGGAATAAATTCATTTTCCCCCTAAAAATTATACACGCAACACCCCATAATGACAATGTAAACATCTTTTTGGGAAAATATCTTGCAAATTTATTAAAAATAAAAACTAAGAAATCACATGTACATACGTATTCGCAGCCTTTACCATGAAGTTCAAAATTTAGCTCAGGTGCATCATGTTTCCACTGATCATCTTGGAGCGGTTCCTACAGCTTAATTAGCTTCATCTTTGATAAATTCAGATTAATGGACATGATTTGGAAAGGCACACACCTGTCTATATAAGGTCCCACAGGTGACAGTGTATGTCAGAGCACAAACCAAGCATGAAGTCAGAGGAATTATCTGTAGACTTCCGAGACAGGATTGTCTTGAGGCACAAACACAACAACCATCTCTGCAGCACTCCACCAATCAGGCCTCTAAGGTAAAGTGGCCAGACGAAAGCCACTTCTTTCATAAAAAGCATGTGGCAGCCCACCTGGAGTTTGCCAAAAGGCAAGGACTATCAGAGCACGTGAAAGACAATTCTGTAGTCTGATGAGAGAAAGATTGAACTCTTTGGTGTGAATTCCAGGTGTCCAGGAAACCAGGAACCCACCGCTCATCACCTGACCAATACTCTCCCTACAGTGAAGCATGGCAGTGGCAGCATCATGCTGTTGGGATGTTTTTCTGCAGTAGGAACTTGGAGACTAATCATGATTGACGAATGAAGCGATGCAGAGCGACATCCTGGATGAAAACCTACTCCAGAGTGCTCAGGACCTCAGACTGCGGCTAAGGTTTACCTTCCAACAGGACAACGATCCTAAGCACACAACCAAGACAACGAAGGAGTGGCTTCAGCACAACTCTGTGAATGTCCTTGAGAGACCCAGCCAGAGCCCAGTCTTGAATCCGATCAAACATCTCTGAAGAGATCTGAAAGTGGGTGTGCACCGACGCTCCCCATCCAACCTGATGGCGCTTAAGAGGTCCTGCAAGGAGGAATGGGCGAAACTGCCCAAAGATAGGTGCGCAAAGCTTGTGGCATCATATTCCAAAAGGCTTCAGGCTGTAATTAATGCCAAAGGTGCATCAAAAAAGTATTGAGCTAAGGCTGTGCATACTTATGGACATGTGATGTCTTAGATCTTTATTTTTAATACATTTGCAAAAGTTTCAGAAAAATAAATATTTTTTATGTTGTCATTATGGGATGTTGTGTGTAGAATTTTGAGGAAAAAAATAATTTATTACATTTTGGGATGAAGCTGTAACCTGACAAAATGTGGAAAAAGTGAAATGCTGTGAATACTTTCCGGATGCACTGTATGTATGTGAGTCAAGGCAGGTGAGCAAATACTTTTGGCAATATAGTGTACTATTTTTCTGACTGGACAGTGGTAATCATAAAAAAAACACATTTGGTATCATTGACATAAACCTCATTCCAGCCATAATTTAAAAGATCTTTTGAAGACTGAATGCTTTCAAGTGTTCTCATCCTTTCCATTTGGAAGACCCATTTGTGGCCAAGCTTTAAAGGAGGTAGGGGGTGTTAAGGGTCCATATTTCTCTTAACAAGTTGATTTTATGTATTTTTTTGCTCAAGAAAATGAAACTTACAGTCATTTCCAATAATATCAATCCATTTTGGAGCAATTGGTAAATAACAGTAACCTTTGTAACGCCCCTTTTTAATCGCCAAAATCGATGCGCCCCCGATGTGTTGGTGTGACATCAGAGGCAGAAGTGGAGACCAAATGCACTGCCGAGCCGGTGTGGGGAAAAAAAATAATGTACTATACTATAAAGTGGCAGTATTTAGTCTTATTTTATATATTGTCGCTGTTTGGCGGATTCCGAACCACCAGGACGCTTCAAATATAAAACCTGAAAAGATTAGTTTAAGCACTCCAACCGCCATATTTTAAGCTAATTTCTTCTTTCTTTTAACAAGTTATTGTTTTGTCAGAAGAACCTTAGAGGTTTTAAAGGATACAGTACATCAACCAGGATGTCAGTGATAACAAAAGTCAGCTCACTGGATAGATGTTCAAAGTTCTTGTCAGCATTTTTCTAGGCATCTTCAAAGTCTTACAAGTATCATTTCTGTTTGTTCATAGCAAGCGCGTTCCGAATAATAATTTCACCACACTTATGCAATGTTGTCTATCCACACTCCAAATTGCAATGATAGACATCTCTCTCCTAACTAGGCATTGGTCAGGGAGTTTGCTCGGTTTTACTGTAACAAATCACTTTGTCATTCTCTGCAGTTGTAAAGAAAGCACCATTTCAAATGGCTTACACTTTGTTTTTACTGACTGGACCATAGAACACACCAACTGAAGTTTGGTTATCTTTTGTTTTTAGGGCATAGAGCAGTTGAAAAAGGAAGAGAGAAGATGGGCTAAAAAAACTAAGTGGATGAACTTGAGGGCGGTGTTTGGACACCCTCTCTCCTTACTCTGGTTTAGCCCTTTCTCCACTCCTGACCATGGAAAGGCTGAGACATACCAGTATGTGGTGTGAAAGGGAAGGATGCGTCTTCATCGGATCAGGCCGATCTGAGCCAGACTCAGCGGCTCTGGCAGTCTGTAGTCACTATGGACACCTTCATATTTGCTCTGTTTTCTTAATCCATGCGTTTTTGCGAGTTGCCTTCAGTGAAATGGGTTTCGGGGGGGGGGGGGGGGACAATGTTCAATCTTCATTTTTTTTCTATAGGTTGCTTCTTTTAACTCATTCACTGCCAGTCCTACATGTTAACAGATATTTGAATTCAACAGCCGTCAAAGGCAGTAAAGGTGACATGATTATAAAACACGAATTGACAGCCGCCCCCCTCGTTACCTTGAACCCGTCCGTGTATGTTGGGACCAGGGACTTCTGTACCAGGCGTTGTATAGACTAGTCTATTTGTCAACCAGTTGACTTGTCGACTTTACTACTCTACAATGACGTTTAGGGTTTGATGTCGACTAGGCACTAATCGCGTGTTTTTGCCATGCTTGACCCACTTGCAGGAACAAATGTGAACACTGAGTGAAATGAATCAGTAGCCTTAATTTATTTAAATTGTATCCTATTTCTGGATGCACAGCTTTGGTAAGTGATGGAGACCCAGGAAAGGGGGGAAAAAAGGCTCCATCAGGAGTTGCAACAATTTTTCAGCCCACGCTATCAAAGTTTGAGACCGCTCGGGCTGTCACTGTCAAATCTTTTTCGAATCGATTATCCTATAGATACTTAGTCGTGTAATCTCAAAGTAAAATAAAAAAATGTAGTGGTTTTTTTTTTTTACTACTGACATCAACAGTGACTCGTCGAAGACAACTTGACTTTCCTCGTTAGTGTCGATTTATAAAAAAATTACCTTTTACTAGCTTCTCATAATTTATACAAAGGAAAACAAATCTCAATTATTGTATAATTTGTCATGAACTAAAAACATTCACAGTTGGTGAACAGTTACGGTTTGATTCGGTACAGATTTTTGAAATTTATGATAATTGGCAAATAAGTAGCCACGTTTATTTCAAACTAAATGAATAGAAAAGTGGCATTTTTGGAATGTGCACAGTTGCGTTAGCATGAAACAGATTATTGTGTGACATTTGCTGAACAAAGCTGCCATTGGCGGGTTACAGAAGGATTCTATTTATCTACCATATTACTGGAACTGAATTTGCTACCGTGTTCAAATGTGACCATTCTGATTTACTCTGGCTATGCTCAGAGGAGAAGTGAGATAGTTTCCGGTTGGCAGACTCTTGAAGATAAAGGCTCCTTTCGAAAAGAATACATGCACTTAAGTCAAGTCATGCTCAAGTTCTCCACCAAACCAGTGTATGTGCTGCATGCTAGTAATACAACTTGCTTCCAAACTGTATGGCGTTTCTCATCTTGTGAGAGGACTTGTGACTTTATTCTGCTTATTGTTCAGCAGCAGAATGTTAAGTGGACTTTATATCTGTGCTTTTTCTGACATTCCAATGCCTTTAACACCTCAACCATACACACTTTGACTATGTTCACACTTGTAGTTCGGTACTCTGGTCTGGATCAAAGCTCCTGGTGTCTTTTGAATTGCACATTTGGTTTACCGTATTTTCACGACCATAAGGCGCACTTAAAAGTCTTAAATTTTCTCCAAAATGGACGGGGCGCCTTATAATGCGGGCGCGCCTTGTGTGCACCGAGTTCCAAAATCTGTAAATGTTGTTGTGTGATGAGCGCTCCGCTCGACTGACTGGGAGCATTTCCTGCCGACATGCTGCTTATATAGAGGAAGCCGGACGTGACTGAGGACAGCATGCGGACGTAAAGGGGGAAGGGTGCTCGTGAAAGAGGATGCTAAAGACACGCCCCCAGTAGGTATATAGTTCCGGTATGTGCATCGGTTTGGCTAAGGACCCCCGAAAATGGCACCTTCGAGAGACACGCTTACGAAGCACAGTTTAAACTGCAAGCTATCAGTTACGCGGAGGAACATGGGAATCGAGCGGCCGCAGCCGCGAGAGAATTCAAGATCAACGGATCCATGGTTCGCAAGTGGAGGAAGCAGGAAAACGAGCTTCGCCAAGTCAAGAAGAAGTTGAGTTTCCGTGGGGAAAAAAAAGAAAAAGAAAACGCGGAAACAAGGCGAGGTGGCCCGAGTTGGAAAACCATCTCGAGCCATGGATTAATGAGCAAAGAACAGCGTCTCGACAGTCACCATTCGACTGAGTCCAATAACTCGGAGCTTGCCATCATTCCGGGAGGCTCGATGAAGAAACTCCAACCGCTGGACATCGGTGTAAACGGGGCGTTCAAAGTGAAGTTGCGAGCGGCGTGGGATTGTGGATGCTTGGGCTAACGTGTCTGCTTGCACTGTTGTTCGAGCGTTCGTAAAAGCCGGCATCAATTCTGAGGAGCCGCACGGCAACGAGACTGACTCAGACAATGACGAGAGGGAACCTGGCGTGTTTGATGGAGAACTTGCCCAGCTGTTCATTTCGGATACAGAAGATGAGGACTTTGATGGATTTGTGGATGAGGATTGATCAAAATATAACGTGAGCACTTTGTTAAATACTTCAATAAAGTACAACCGAACTCAGTTTTTCTCCCGCTGCCTTTTTAAAAACATTGTTTTAGCGTGCGTGCATGCTACCGTATGTTTTAAGCTAGCGTATGTTTTACCATGCCTGCCCAATAATACCTTATATATGTGTTAAATACAGAAATAGACCCCATAACTGAGACCTGCGCCTTTTAATGCGGTGCGCCTTGTGGTCGTGAAAATACGGTACTTGTATATCTTTCACACTAGTTTTTAATCATCAGACTGAAGGCTGCCCAGTAAAAAGCATATGTGTAAAGGTACAAACTTTTCTGTTACAAAAGTCTGCTGTAAAACATTTCCTTATTGTGGTATTAATTCGAGCTGACATGTCAGGAAGGGCTCTAAAATGTGTGTGATACCGCCACAACCAGAGGATGTTACAGTTTTTGCTTGCGTTTGTCTGTTACCAGTTTAACTCAGTCATGTAGTGACGACACAATTAAATTTGATGTGAAGCTTCAGAATGACTGAAGGATGAACTGATTAACGTTGGATAATTATGGTGATGCAAATCATAAATTCATTTGAACATGGGAAACATTTGAGGGATGGATTTCCATGACAAATTAGGACGCCTTGATATGGAGGTCATGGTTCATGCTTTGTTCCTTGTTCCGTGCTTAACTCTTCAACAAAGGTTTCCAGAAATCAGTGTTTTAGTTTATGCATAGAAACAAACACAAGGCAAAGGCGTAATCTCCTTTACACACTTAATGCATGACTTAGGTAGCACACATACACATTCAAATTTTTCTATGCTTTCTGGAGTGGCTCTAAGAGTTATCATTTCGGTCTACCAAACTCAATTTGTAAAGTGTGCTTTAGTATTCCTGTTCAATGTTTACTTTCTATCGTACGTTTCTGATAGCGTATGAAGGCACGGTATCGAGGAAGGCTACACTAGTATTGATTGTGAAACACAGCTGCTCTGATGTTGAAGTGTTGCTGAAAATGTTTGTTTTGGGGCCATTTCATTGTTAAACATCCTGAAGTAATTTCAACACGTGCAGGGAATAAACTCTACTCAGTTGCAATGCTAAAGTTATTTCCAGACTTTTTGGGGGGACGTACAGTACTTGTTTCTTATCTAAGTGTGGCTACCATTTATTTTTGTTTGACTTTTTTGACGTTCCAAATAGTTAGTTTCTTTCACTTGTCTGTCACACTTTGCGTTTATGAATTTGTCCACGTCTTTCATTCTGTTCCCCCATGATTTTTTGTTACGTGCACTGCCTTCCCTCCAATGTTCTCTCCACACTCATGTATTTGCTTTGATTCATAAGTGAAGCTCTCTGAAGCAGACATCTCTTTATGGTGACAGGTAAGCTGCGACAAAGCGCACTGTCGCTGTCTCACCATGTGTGCAATACATCCTAAGCATGCAGGTCACACTCAAAGATTAAAAGACTGTGTTTTCTTGTGAAATAGGAATGCACAGTACAATATGCTTGTCACAGGTGACTTGGCACCTGCCATTGTTTTTTTTTTTTTTTTAAATATTATTTTCCCTTCTACTGTATGCATGATGATAATTTCAGTAAATCTTGGGCATGTTTCCACAGAAGTAAAAACATCTTATCCAGTCCATCAATTCTTAATACAATACTCACCCGCTATGTTCGATGCGGTCTATAAAATGTGTCCTGCATTGAAAAGTCCACTCCAATGAGTTAATATGACAAGTCAGATACCCCCTGGTGCTCAAATGATGAGGCATCGTCATCTCTTTCTTTAGCACCACTATGAGGTTCAAAATTGTACAGGCCTGTTAAGACAATGATTCAAGTGGCATCCCAACATCCAGCTGTGCATTTTTGATATCACTTCTCTTCACTAGGGTTCGGGGGTGAGCTGTGACCTATCCCAGCTGACTTTGGGCGAGAGGCGTACACTCGACTGGTCGCCAGCTAATTAGAGGCCCACAAATCGACTAACCATTCACACCTGTGTACAATTTAGTTTTCAGTTAATCTTAACATGCATGTTTTTCGAAGCTGGAGACCCTGAACGAAACCCACGTAAGCACAGGGAGAACATGCAAACTCCACTCATAAGGCTAAGATTGAAATCCCCAACCAATACTTGTCATGGAATTTACTTCTAAAATGTGTTTAATAGGAGGACTATAAAACAACATGAAAGGAGTATTGTATTAAGAGTCACCATTCATTAAATCTGCTTTTTGTCTCTATAATCCCAAAAAGCAAAACCACTGTCAAGTCACACATCCCACAATCCCATCCGTAGAATGATTAATAGTAATCATGCATGACAATGACAAACCTCAGCTCAGACCCTTAATTCTGTCCTCTGCAGGGAATCGAACGCTTGAAGAGAGAGACGGGGAAGTGGGAGAAGGCGCCATGCTGGGAAGCCATGAAGATGGCGTTTGGTGGTCCGTTCTCCCTGACCTGGTGCAGTCCCTTCTCTGGGATGAGCTGCAAGAAGAGCCCCACAGAGCTTGCCACTGTTCCGCAGGGGGAGATCATCGAGGAGGACGTCATAGAGATCCCACTCAACTAGGACTGTCTATAGACAGCCATCTGCTGGGCTCCGTATATTTGTATTTTATACCTTTTATCTAATCTCTACAGTGCCGGGCTATTATTATAGTATTTGCCCCCTTCCTGTTTTTAGATTTGGGAGGCATATGTGTCACACTTTGATGTTTTGGATTTGATCTCACAAAGACAACCTAAGCAAATACAAATATATTTGGGTTGTCTTTGTGCGATATTAAAATAGGGTTGATGATCTGAAACCAGGGAAGGCGAAAATACTATTTGTGTCATTGCACAAGAAAAATGCCTCTCCTTGAATACCTGTCTCCAAGGGTGCTGTGAGGGATTTTGGGGCCCAACATTTCAAAAAAGAAAATGTTTTCTAGGCCCTTAGACTTCTCTGTCTCAGTGCCAGATTTGTTTTCCAAAACTGAAAACAACAATGTGGACCACATTTAAAAATTACACCTTCAAAATCATTCCAAACATAGTGTTTTGTAAAAATGAGAATGCACTCATTGGCAAAGCTACCTTGGATCACCTACTTTGTGCCTGGGATCTACTCTGAAATTACTGGTGGGCAAGCTAGCCAGAGCACATCTCATGTTACGTTAGGCCTAGACTTGACTATAACATTTGTGGTCAAAGTTCGATTCCATTCAGTGTACAGTGTTGCAGTACTTATACAGCCATGGCAAAAGGTATTGGCAGTACGGTGAATGCAAAATATCTGATAGTAATTCATGCCTCCAAAAATATTTAGAATTGCCTTTAGGTGCCACAAGAGTGTGGAATAATCACTACTTTTGTCTAAATTAAGCTCCTCAAACCACTTCAACATACAGTAATTTCTTGGCACTGAGATGGTGGCACAGCAATACTTTTATAGCTTTGTTGCAAATAAAGGATACATTTTTAAAACGGCTGCAAAAGATGTGGGGGTTTACCTTAAACTCAAATGTTGTATTCTACTAACTTGCTGCTTCAGTTTTCATGTTTGTGAATTCCATTGATTCTATATTGTTATAATGAGCACTTATGGCCACATATACATAAAAACTATTTTTGGGTTCTTCGCATTTCTTGGATGGGCAATAAAAAATAAAAATTGCAAAATGATTCCACTTACACAAAGCTGCAAAAACACCGAAGATACTGTCATCAATGTACACTTACTGGACAAGCGTTATCAAGCAAATTGTCTTATGTGGGACGATTGCGCCATCACCAGTTCAATTGTATTTTTGGAATCTTTTTTTTTTTTTTTAATTCACAAGAATGTCATGTAAACAAGGGGTCAACACTAATTTTAATAGCGCTTTTCAGCATGTAGAAACTGTAAAATGTTGCAGGAGCAAAGTTGGTCACAAATTTGGAGTCACTCCAAACATACACTGCGATTGGCCGGCGACCAGTTCAGGGGGTACACCCAACTCTCGCCCGAAGATAGCTGGGATAGGCAACCCGCGTGAGGAGAAGCGGTGCAGAAAATGGATGGATTGATCCAAACTGTGGAGACCTTTATAGTACCTACTTTGCAAACAAGATAGATTACTGTACTGCCTTTTCCGAGGAAAATTATTTTTTTTTAAATTTCCTGAATGGAATTGAACGGAGGGAGTTATTGTGGGCTTTTTTTTTTTTTTGTCCACTACTACCCATTGGCTTTATCGAAGTGGCATGAGTGACGAAAGCAGCCTCAGATGAACACCAACAGTAGCACAAACACATTGTATCCGCATTTGTCTTTACCACTGTGCCTTATCTTTCCTGACGTGCACGAAACATTTTGTCACCTTTAACCTTAGTTGTGTCTCTTGTTTGTCTCTCGTGTGCTCCTGTTGTGTGTTGAGGTGGCAGCATGAGGGCTTTGAACTCATTAAAACGGGTGCTGGAAATCAGTTGGAAGTGATTGTTGTGGGTTTCATTTTTCAAATTGGAAAATTCTTTGTCAACTGAGTAGTGGTTAAAACAAAATGTGCTTTCATACACCTATTATTTTGTATATTAAATCATTTAATCCAGTGAAAGCATTAAAAATATCTTACGTGAACAACATTATTATACATGTCAAAGTTTCATACGTTTTTTTCTGACCTACAGGAGGTCAGAAAAAAAAAACACCCAGCTACAAGTCACTAAGTACTTAATTTTTTTACACCATCTTCATGGTCTTCTAAACTGAAAATGCGCATTTTCATCAATACAAAAGAAAGTACAATTAAAAAGCTTTTCATGTTGCAAGGATAAAGTTGGAACGTTAAAAGCTGTAATATTTCTAATGTTTTATATAAACAAAGAAAAAAATGTAAAATTCAGTTATAATTCTCGTAAAATTACAAGTCCATTACAACTTTATAGTCATAATTTTATGACTTTATTCTTTAAGCCATTTGTTTTCTTTTCAGGTGTCGCCATAAATGCTCTTCCCACCTAGCTTTGTTTGGCTTTATCCAAGTGTGCAAAGTATGCACACAATTAACACGTTACACAATCACACAAAAAATAAATGACTGTCAATACAAATGAACATTAAAATATTTACTTTTAATCTTCATCAAATGACCCTGAGGACAGAATAATGACAGATTTATGAACGTCAAATCTTTGGTAGCAAATTCCTATTTACCCACTCGCGACAAGTAACAATAAAGATATTTATAATATAATCATACAACTAGTCCGTTTTGCCTTCTTTCTGTGGCAGCGCCTGAGGCGTGGATCCATGAAGCAACAGCAGCCCACATAGCGTCAGAGAGATGCCCACCCACCACAGAACTGCTTGACACTCTCCAAAAATAAGGTTCCCCAGTATGGCCTAAATGCACAAATAATAGTAAAATGAGTATTTTGTTTCATTCACTGTATTTTTGCACCCAGAGAGAGTTTGGGACAGCTTACCGACGCAATAAAGTTGCCCACACTAGAGGTAGCAGTGGCTCGTGCTGATGAAGAGCTGTAGCGAAGAGCTTTGGAGAAGAAGGTCCACATGACAGCATTGCAGAGGAACATCAGGCCGATGCACAGCAGACGCAGGGGGATGTGGAGCTGCAAACATTGTTATGACACATATTAGGGGCGTTTTCGGTTTACGAGGGACTTCGGAATTCGTTTGAAAGTTGGAAAGCGTCACAAGCGGGTTTTTTTGTAGTTCCAGTGGAGCGAACGTCTCACTCTTATTTTTCTCACACACCTTTCACAAAAGCCATTGACATGCATGACAAACTAGATTAGGGTATATGTATGGTTTTAAAAATCACAATGTTGGGGGAAAAAAAGTAATATACAGACACTGGGTACAGAAAGTATTCAGACCGCCTTCAATTTGTCACTGTTATATTGCAGCCATTTGCTAAAATCATTGAAGTTATTTTCCCCCCTCATTAATGTCCAGACAGCACCCCATATTGACAGGGGGAAAAAAACATTGTTGCAGATTTATTAAAAAAGAAAAATGAAACACAGCCATAAGTATTCAGACACTTTGCTTGGTATTTAGTAGAAGCACCCTTTTGAGCTAATACAGCCATGAGTCTTTTTGGGAATGATGATGAAGTTTTTCACACCTGGATTGCTCAATTGGGTTTAAGTCAGGGCTCTGACTGGGCCTTTCAAGAACAGTCACAGAGTTGTTCAGAAGCCACTTATTCATTAAATGCTGTGTGCTTAGGGTCATTGTCTTGTTGGAAGGTGAACCTTCGGCTCAGTCTGAGGCCCTGAGCACTCTGGAGAAGGTTTTTGTCCAGGATATCCCTGTACTTGGCCGCATTCATCTTTCCTTCGATTGCAACCGGTCGTCCTGTCCCTGCAGCTGAAAAACATCCCCACAGCATGATGCTGCCACCACCACCATGCTTCACTGTTGGGACTGTATTGGACAGATGATGAGCACTGCCTGGTTTTCTCCACACATACCACTAAGAATTAAGGCAAAAAGTTCTATCTTGGTCTCATCAGACCAGAGAATTTTATTTCTCACCATCTTTGAGACCTTCTGGTGTTTTCTAGCAAACTCCTTGCAGGCTTTCCTGTGTCTTGCACTGAGCAGAGGCTTCCGTCGGACCACTCTGCCATAAAGCCCTGACTGGTGGAGGGCTGCAGTGATGGTTGACTTTCTAGAACTTTCTCCCATCTCCCGACTGCATCTCTGGAGCTCAGCCACAGTGATTATTTTTTGTTTACGTTTGCTGTGTGTACATTGAGATGGGGGGGGGGGGGGGCTTCAATGATTTTTGAAAATGGCTGCAAAATAAAGAGTGAACATTTTTAGGGGGTCTGAATACTTTCTGTACTCACTGTACAGTGTGAATCGTGAAATTTCGCCAGTAATTGTTGCCCCTCTAAGAAGTTTTATAATTGCCGATAGATGGCACAAAGTGCCTCAACTTACTTCAACATAGTTCCTTGGCAGGAATAATATATATACTATGCTAAGATCGTCGGCAAGACAACAAAGAAAGTGAAACTTGATTTCTCATCAACGAGTACATGACCATCAAGCATTTTCCAACTCGGTACCCAATACAGTTTTGCTATCGTTGCTGTCGCCTCACTCTTGGGCGAACTTTCCCCATTTTCGAGTGAGTTATTCAAAGTTTGTCTCACCCAGTGACACACACTAGGTCCATAGTGTTGTGCGTCCAACGTGCTGCTCAGCCCGATTTCACACATTTCCTTCAGGTAGTCTGCACCGAGAGTAAGTTTAGCCGATAAGGAGGCGGCAGCACCCAAACAACCCGCTAGCAATGCGTAAATAGAACCCGATATCACCATGCCTGAAGCAGGTGGAGCGCGTTACAGTTATCGTGTTCCATTTACAGTGCTCGGGAATTTATCGCGTTCAAAGCAGATGCTGAATAAACCGGCAGTTGCTCATTTTCGAAGTTAAAGTGAATTATACGTAAATGTGATACAATAGAGAGTAACATATTTTGTTTTGAGTTCAAACGAATACAAATACAATTTTTAGGACAAAATGTTTTTTTTTTAAATCATGGGTTCCAAATATTTACAGAAAATGTTGCCGATTTTATATGTTATTTTGAAGAAAAAATACGTGATCAGGGTCCCGTGTTCGTAAACTTTGTCTTTGCCAGGAGCCTCTTGAGCCTCACTTCTACCAATTGCAGTAGCTACCAAGGGTCATGTGACATGTTGGGCGCATTTTAATGACGTATTATTTTTGCGCCTGTTTGAGATCCTGCGTTGAAACAACACTTTAGCTTATTTTCCAGGTTTACTCGTGTCTTGTTGCCCCGTGATGAATAAAAGCAAAGGTAACGGTGTGTCCTGGGTGAAACCAGCGGAACCCTCCTTTTTAAAAAAGTTTAAAAATGACGTTGGCTACAAAGAAGGGCCGACTGTTGACACAAAGGTAAGTGGTATACAGTTGTGTTTTGTGGTTTGGCTAATGTGAATCATGGACGGTAGCGGTCAGGATGCGGTTAGTTTGAAACGTTTTGAACATCACACGGACTGTGCAATTGCAATCTCTCGCTTCGTAAATAATTAAAAGTAATGAATATAGAGTCCTCACTTCACACTTGGCCACAAGGAGGCGGCTATTGAATATATTTACAATAATAATACGCCTGTATATGTACAATGTAGTGCGGTCTGACAAGACTGTTTGAATTTCTTAAGTAAGAGTGTACATATGTGCTATATATTATATGACCCGTGCAGCGTCAGGAGATGCCGGCACTGGATGATGACAGTGGCAGTGATCGAGAAGATGAGTTACCGCAAGTTGTTATTGTTAAAGATGGAGACCTGACGTCAGAGGAAGTTAAACATCTCAAGGAAGGAATAAACCCTAAGGGAGATACAGAGAAAGGTAAGCATTGAAAAAAAGTAATTATTATTATTATTAGAAGTGTGGGCTGAAATAAGTATATCCCAGATAACACGTTTACACATTACACATTTTGTTTTTAACTTGTATGAGTTGATACAGTGGAATCTTATCATACCGTACCGTATCCAACTACAATATGTGCAGGGATACTTATGTGTTTGTAATGTAAAAACTAAATAATAATCCCCACTTTAGTTAATGCTAAGTGAAAAACAAATACTGTTACAGGATCAAAGAGTCACCATAATAAAATCTTAACTAACTGTACAGGAAATGTTGTAAATAGTTTTGTTTTTTTACATTCTTAGCTTTTATACTAATAGAAAATAAATCAAGTATTATAAGACTAAAGAAATCTACAATAAAGTACAAATACCCAAACGTTGGTGTTGCTTGACATAGTTGGCACGAACACAGAAGGCAGGCTTTCTGAAGGCAGCTGGCTTCATGCATTCCGCTTTTTAACATTCATTGCAGGAGCGGTAAAAAGTGTATCGAGAATGGGATGCGATGTTTAATTCTGGAAAGGTCTCCTAATTTAGACGCGTTGGACTTTTAGGGTTCCACTGTAAATTGCTTTTATTTCATTTTGTAATTGGGTGATTTTGAAAGACCTGTTCTAATGAACCACACACCCATATGGCTCACAGGCGACGAACCTCCCTCAGATGGTAAAATCCTGTTCAAGAAACCAGCTAAGCGCTCCTCCACTGACAAATTTCAAGGAATAACTGCCAGCTCCAGCAAAAAGAAGAGGGATGCAGTAAAGAAAGAAGAGAAGAAGGATGTGAATTCTGGGAAAAAAGTGAAAAACAGCAGCCTTTTGTCCTTTGGGGGGGATGAGGAGGAAGAGGAAGACTAGTATGATACTCAGTTTTGATGCTCATTTAAGCAGTTGAATTGAAATTAATGTGAGGAACGGCATAAGGGGACTTGGGGGGGAAAAAATACATGGTGTGACAGTATTTGTGTTTAGCCCAACTGTAAATGGTCTTTAATTGTCTTCCCCCCCCCCCCCCCCCTTCATTCATTCATCTTCCGTACCGCTTATCCTCACTAGGGTCGCAGGGGGTGCTGGAGCCAATCCCAGCTGACTCTGGGCGAGAGGTGGGGTACATACACCCTGAACTGTTCGCCAGCCAATCGCAGGGCACATATAAACAAACAACCATTCACACTCACATTCATACCTACCATGCATGTTTTTGGGAGGTGGGAGGAAACTGGAGTACCTGGATAAAACCCCCGCAGGCATGGGGAGAACATGCAAAGTCCACACAGGCGAGGCCGAATTTGAACCCGGGTCCTCAGAACTGTGAGGCAGATGTGCCAACGAGTCGTGTACTGTTCCACCTGGGTTTTTTTTTGTCCATTCCGCCTGTTTCCCCCCCCCCATTCAATTTCACGACATGAAAGTCATTTCCTGCTCATGACTAATTCAGAATTCTAAGACAATGCTGTAGTGTCACTTTTTAGTTAACCAGTAAAGGCCAAGGCAAATCATCAAGGCATAATTTAGGCATATACAGGAAGTCCTCGATTTACGAACGAGTTCCGTTCCTACGCTGGCGACGTAACCCGGATTTCTGCATAAGTCGGATTTCATATATACATCAAAATAAAAAAACAAGATTCTGTACTTACCATTACTGCTCCGAGGAAGCATGTGCAGGTTCTACTGGCCACAATCGTGCTGGGGACAAAGTGGCGGACGAGGCAAGGGCGTCGTAGGTCGAGTACGTCGTAACTCGAGGACTTCCTGTACTGTATATGTCTGGAGTACTGTACTCATTGTGTCTGTAGTTTCAATTTCAAAAAAGTAGTTTACAGTTATTAAATCTCTACTGATTTGTATTTACGGTGGCTGACTGGTTAGCACATCCTTCTCACATTTCTGAGGTGCCTACGTGGGTTTTCTTTGGGTACTCCGGTTTCCTCCCACATCTCAAAAACATGCGTGGTACGTTGATTGAAGACTCTAAATCGCCCGTAGGTGTGAATGTGAGTGCGAATGGTTGTTTGCATGTGCCTTGCGATTGGCTGGCAACCAGTTCAGGGTGCACCCTGCCTCTCGCCTGAAGTTAACTGGGATAGGCTCCAGCACGCCAGCGACCCTAGTGAGGACAAGCTGTACGGGAAAAAGGATGGATGGATTTGTATTTCAAGGTATTCTAAAGATAAACACCTTGGGCCCAACACTGGTATGGTTTGCTATCACACCTGAATAATACGTTTCAAATAGCAGCAATATCTGTACTGAATTGTCAAATTTGAAATCAATATTTAGCTCTTTACTCAATTTGATGTCTTCGGTTTATCAAGAAACCTATGTATTACCTGTATTAATGTAATGAATTACTATATTATGTTCTTGGTTCCTGTTCCAGTTATCATCAACAAAGTCATCACACTCCTGGCTCAGTAGTCCCAAATGGGATGGAGCCGTGATAGCAATGAACCCTCTCCACTGTTAAACTAATTTAAATTTCACGTGGAAGTAAGTCTATTAGGATTGTTCAGTAACACGGCTCCTGCATGTACATAGTAGGTCTGTATTTGTTGTACAATTGTAGTGTAAAGTCCCATGGTAGAATTTTAATACATTCAATTATGCATTGAATGTATATTTTCTAGCTTCAAAGGGAAGCTGTCAATGTCTCTGTGCATTAGTTTTAATGCAATTAAATATTTTTATGTATTATTTGATTTTTATGCATCATCTGAACATTAAATATTTCAATCTAGTTTGTGTGCTGTTGCTTTTTTTTTTTTTTTTAATATGTTCTGTTCAACAGCTGTCATGCAATGCAAAATTTATAGGCATTTTCCTCACTGCTCATAGCACAGCGCAGTCCAGCGTTGACTAACCCACTCGTAGTCTATGTGCTGGCGCAGCGCCACGGCAGCTGGCAGCGCACAAGGTGGGGCTGCGATGAAGATTGGCTTGGACCTGAGATTTCAGATTTGACTGCGGCAATCGCATCGTATTTTGCTGGTAAACATTTGTCTGAAAAATAGTGGCGGTAGAACACGCCTACTGCTTCCATATGGGAAAATAAGTATGTGGGTGTATGTGTGTGGCGACGCTGTTTCCCACTAACCCTAACGATATTTGATGCATTATCTGTCCAATAATTATCACTCATCCCTTATGTGTGTGTGTGTGTGTGTGTGTGTGTGTGTGTATGAAGCCACTCCTTCGTTCCCCGGGCGGTGTGTTTGGGATCATTGTCATGCTGAAAGACCCAGCCGCGTTTCATCTTCAATGCCCTTGCTGATGGAAGGAGATTTCACTCAAAATCTCACGATACATGGCCCCAGTCATTGTTTCCTTTCCACAGATCAGTTGTCCTGGTCCCTTTGCAGGAAAAACAGGCCCAAAGCATGATGTTTCTACCCCCATGCTTCGCAGTCGGTATGGTGTTCTTTGGATGCAACTCAGCATTCTTTCTCCTCCAAACACGACGAGTTGAGTTTTTACCAAAAAAAGTTCAATTTTGGTTTCATCTGACCATATGACATTCTCCCAAGCCTCTTCTAGATTATCCAAATGTTCTCTAGCAAACTTCAGATGGGCCTGGACATGTACTGTCTTAAGTAGGAGGACACGTTTCGCACTGCAGGATTTGAGTCCCTGGCAGCTTAGTGTGTTACTGATGGTAAGTAGGTCCCTTCGTGTGGTTCTGGGATTTTTGCTCATCGTTCTTGTGATCAGTTTGACCCCACGGGGTGTGATTTTACATGGAGCCCCAGATTGAGGGAGATTATCAGTGGTCTTGTATGTTTTCCATGTTCTAATAATTGCTCCCACAGTTGATTTGTTCATACCAAGTTGCTTACCAAATTCAGATTGTCTTCCCAGCCTGGTGCAGGTCTACAATTTTGTTTCTGGTGTCCTTTGACAGCTCTTTGGTCTTGGCCATAGTGGAGTTTGGAGTGTGACTGTTTGAGGTTGTGCACAGGTGTCTTTTATACTGATGAGTTCAAACAGATGCCATTAATACAGGTAACGAGTGGAGGACAGAGGAGCCTCTTAAAGAAGAAATTACACGTCTGTGAGAGCCAGAAATCTTGCTTATTTGTAGGAGATCAAATACTTATTTTGTACCATAATTAGTGAATAAATTGTTTCAAAACCAGATTTTTAAAAAAAATATATATACATGTATGTTAGTGGGGGAAACACCTTTTTTTTTTTTTTTTTGTTTAGAATTTTTTGATATTTTCGAGCCGTTCGGTGGTCGCAACATTTAACTGTAGGAAACCAGTATATTTAAGATCTTGTGTGCTGACTATGTTTGTAGGGGGGAACACATGAATTTAGTAATGGGAATAATGAGATCAAGCAAAGGGCAATAAATAAGTACCATTAAATTGGGTGGATATGCAAACACAGGATTTGACTCTACGAGGTCATCAAATTAACCAACCAACTAACACAATGATGACTGGCAGACCAATGCAAGGCGCCATAGCTCAATGAACCCCAACTGGGCTCCTCTCAAAATTATATGAAGTAAAAGTGGGATCACACTTCCAAAAATCTGTCTCAGATATACTGTACACAGCTATTTTCCAGTAGAGTCACTGATGGTGTAGTGGTACATTCGCCTGACTTCAGTGCAGGCAGCGTGGGTTCAGCGATGGTGTGTGTGTGTGTGAGTGTGAATGGTTGTCCTGTCTGTGTGTGCCCTCCAACTGATTGGCGACCAGTTTAGGGTGTAGTTTGCTTTTCGCCCAAAGTCAGCTGGGGAAGGCTCCAGCACCCCACAACCCTGAACACGATAAATGGTATTGCGGATGGATGGATGGATGGATGGATGGATGTATTTTCCAGCAGATCGATGAAGTAGCAGGCAGGAACCAGGAAGCAACCAGCTCTGCAGTAAGTGGTGGCACTTGGCTGAGTAGATGTGAGGTCTTCCAAATAATTGAGACCAACCTAGACGTAAAGGTTACCTTGGTAGCACCAGGTAAAGCAGTTTTGTTCCCTTCTATCACTGTCTATCAACAAGCACAGGGGTAAATGAAAAACAACTCTTGAGATCATGTAAGGCGAAGTCAGCTTCCTCAGACCAGCAGAATGGCGTAGCGGTAGAAGTGAGACTGAGGGTTTGAGAGGAATCCCGTACCTGTCCCAACATTATGCTCAACATTTGGTCATACTGATAGAAAAGTAAACCATGTCCGACGAGGGTCTGAAGAACGGGTTCTTTATCTACTGGGTTAATGTTGGCCAGATTGTACTATTACAGCTACGATTGAGTAGAGGACCAAGGTGCATATATGAGGTAATGATGCAGTGATATTTATTGTTTTCTGGTGAATACGGCTGTGGCTGGAGGTGAAGGCTCCTGTTCGGAGAGGGTCGAAGAGATCCAGGTGCAGGGTTCAGGCAGGCAGGAAACGCTATTTGAAGCATGTGTGGAAAAGATCATTGTACAGACATCTTGTACAAATCTTGTTCTACTACATTGATTGCCTGTGTTGTCATTGAGCAGGCTCCATAAAAAAGTATCATCAAGCTCAGATGATTTGGACATTTACAGCGGTGTGTTGGTTGCACACCACACCTTTCAGCCAGGATCACTTTGTGTCACTTCATTGAGTCTCCTATGGAAAGCCGTTTGAGCATTTCTTCGATATATCAGATTTCCAGCTTAAGGTTCATGTACCAGTATGCACTTTGTCCTCAATAGTAAGAGAATTCACTGCACTCGTAGAACGACTGTCTCTTATTAGTAAAAAAAAAAAAAAAAAGTCCGCTACTGTTTTCCACCACTGTGTGACTTTTCTGCACACTAGTACGACAACTTTGCCATAGTAGTAGGAGAATTAGATATTATAATGTCACTGGGAGTGCTAGAAGAACACATTTCTCAACTAAGTGCACTGTTTTGCCTTACTAGTAACATTTACTTGTCTGACTAGTATGCCAAATTTGTCTGATGAGTGAGGACATAGAGCTTACTATTACATGGATGTTAAGATGGCTGTCAAGAATATTGAATTAATGCTCAAATATCTGTTTCATGTTGTCCCAGTCCTATTTATATTTTACTAAAACAAGTAAAACAAGAGCACTAGTAGAACGACTAGGCCCATTCATCCTTCCTTCAATCATGTGAAGTTTACCAGTACCATTTGCTAAAAAGCAGCCCCACACCATCATGTTCCCACCTCCGATCTTCACTGTCGGTAAGCTGTTTTTAGCATGATGTGCAGTGCCACTTCTCCTGCGAACGTGGTGTGTATTATGGCGTCCAGACAATTCTATTTTGCGCTCATCAAACCAGACTATATTCTCACAGTCTTTAACTGGCTTGTCCAAATGTTGTTCAGCAAACTTTAAATGCGCTTTGACATGCCTTTTTTCAGCAATGGGGTCTTGCATGGTGAGTGTGCATACAGGCCATGGCAGGGCAGTACATTACTCACTATTTTCCCTTGTGACAACAGTACCTGCTAATTCCAGGTCTTTTTGAAGCTCTCCACAGGTGGCCCTTGACTCTTGGACAACTTTGCTTATTATTCTTTGCACTCCTCTGTCATAAATCTTGCAAGGAGAACCAGATCGAGGCAAATTTATGGTGGTATGATTGGGTTTCGATTTACGGATTATGGCCCAAACCGTGCTCCCTGGAAAGGTCAGAAGCTCAGATATGCACCCAAACCCAATGCCATCGTTATGTTCTCCAACAATAGGTTTATGATGGTCTTGAGACAGCTCTCTGTTCTTATCTATCATGAGATGTGTCTTGACTCACACCTTGGCAATGAGACATTTTTGTAGGCCAGGAATTAGGACTGAATCAGCTGATATTCATTTGCACTGACAAGGGGCTGGATTGCTGTTTGATTATTGATCGATTTTAGGTGTTGTCTTGGCTTTCCATGCCTTTTTGCACTTTCCTTTCTTTGTGTGTTCAATACTTTTTCCTACGTCATTTCACATTTTTACACAAAACTTAATTTCTGAGCTCATTTTTTTCTACTTTCTTTCTATGTATGGATTACTCGGGTTGTTCCCATCATCACGTGAAATCTTCAGGTCAATAGCACCTTTAGAAGTATATTTAGTGCGAAAAATGGTGACGTGTTAAATACTTATTTCAGCCGCTGTATAATGTGACTCATATACTGTAAGATATACCGTAAGTCTTATTGAGTAAATTCAACTCATACGTTAGATGTGTCACCAAATTGTTTTAGGAAAGAACATGCCCGGAATGCCACTGTTTAAAACACAAGCCACAGTCAGAATTTTATGAAAAAAATTCACAAATGCCTACCTTAGCCCGTCGTGTAGCTAATACGTACACAACTCCAACTTTTTTTTTTTTACATTATTTTTTTTTTGTGTGAAAAAAAGCCAGTACAGTACACATTTGCTCAACTAACGTGCCACTAAAGCGCATATTAGTAGTATGGATATCCTTGTGTACACTATTAATGAGCTCAGCCATGTCCACCTTCAGTACATATTGTTTTAAGAATCTCCATTGCCGCTGCCCCATTGCGAGTCACTGCTGTTTATTGCTAAACACAATTATATAGTTGATAGTGCTAAATTATAAATAAGTTATTATGATATATTATGGGGAGATTAAAGGTGGTTATGGTTAATCATAATCATGGTTTGTGTGCAAGTCTGTCAATATTCTCATTCATTCGGGTCATTTCATTGTCAGGGCATTGAATCGATCGCAACTGGACCGTTCTGGTTTTCTGAGAAGAGGTTTCGCTGCTCTTCTCACTTCTGTGTGGAGTCAACATGTTTTCTGTGTTATGTAACAGGTACTTCGGCTTCCTCGCACAGTCCAAAAACATGAATGTTAGGTTAACTGAATCTAAATTGCCCGTAGGTGTGTGAATGTGATTGTGAAGGATTGTCTCCAGTAATGGACAGTCCTATGACTGACTGGTGATCAGTCAAGGGTGTATGCCACCTCTCAATCCCAAGGAAGGGTGTTACTGTAAGCATGCAACATTAGCCAACCATGACTGGTTAAATAATACCTAAATACACTGAGTTTAATATCACCATGCAGTTTTATGTCTCTGTCAACCGGGCGTATTGCTGTTATGCTTACCTTTACTTACAGGATATGAACTCCTGACATCATTATGTCCAAGTGCCCTTTGACTTACGTGCAATGATGCATATGCAATGCAGGGAGGCGCATTAATCTGTTTATTTCCTATATTTCTTGTGCACATTTATCCTTTTGTATGCACCCAGTCCAGTGTGTACACCGTTTCTTGAACCAAAGTCAGGTAAGATGGGCGTGAGCCGAATGAGGTTAATGGGAAAGAAAATGGATGGATGGAATGAATGCAAGTAAGATGTTAATGATTTTATATTAAAATAACATCTTGTGTTCATCATGACTGGATGACTGACTTGCTTGCTTGAACGGGCTCCACCTTTCCTTTTGTTCCTAACCATAGCGCAACAATATCACACCATTCTCCTCCAATATACTTTTTGTTCAGCCTTCACGGCATGTTAATTTTCTCTGTACACATCTTTGTCTTTCCCTCGCAATGTCCCTTATATAAGTGTCCGTCCTCGACTTCTCCTGATACGCAATCCATGGCCAGCTGCAGGTATAGTAATGATGCATCTTCTTCTAATTATAGTGACAGTGAACTTTAATAATAAGGATTTGAATCCTGAGTAGAGTATTTCTCTTTTACGCTTAAAGTGATCCTCTAGCCCCGCGTAGGAAGCGCTCTTTTCCAAAAGATGAGATAAAAGCAACATTTCGAGACTGATCTTGCCATGCCATTCATTATGTAGGGTACAAACTCTATCCTCTTTTATTGAGCATGACTCAGACTGAGCCAATCAACTGTTTTACGCGATAAAATATTTTTATGTTTTAGGAGTGGTGAGTTCTTTGTTCCCTAGTGTTTGGTTTTTGTTGTTTTTTGTTTTTTGTTTTTAACTTTATTTTTAGATTTTTTGACTTTGTTAATTTAGCTTTTTCCTCCATGGTCCCTGTTTGTCTTGCTTGTTTTGGAAATTAAAATATGTTTTTTGACAAATATCAAGTCAGCAACTGTATTATTGTGTATTACATGATTGTACTGATGTGTAAATGTGTACAACATTTAACTGGCGACTGAGTTAAGGGATTTGTGCATTATTTAGACTCACAAATGCTTGTTAAAAAGCATACAATACATCAATGCATGCACAAAATTGCATCATTTAAAAATAATTTTCTGTCCTGACTCCATTAATTGTAATGGCATTTTTGATTGTCACAAAATAGGCCATGGCTGTGTGCTAAACTACTCATCTCTCCAAAACGTCTACAAGTGTTGCATTTATAGTAACTGCTGGTGGAAAATGGGAAATATCTAAGCGTACAGAGCTTTACAATAAAATAGCTGATTTGTCCATATTTAATGGCAAATCTCTTTCTACACTGCAATAGTTGTGCTATGCCTTACACACTTGTGAGTTACCAAATTTACACCCGCGATTCATTTACAGCTATGATTGTGCATGTGCATGCTGTTTCGGTTATTATCGTTATATGGAGTTAAAACATAAATATTCCAATAGTTTTGAGCTAATGAGAACGTGCGTGTGTGTGGCATTTGCCTAACATGGTCTCTGTAGATACAGTATATTGTCGTATGAAAAAATTGTGTACAGGAGGAAGCCACCCTGAGGCTTGATGTGTCAGCCACTTGTCCACTGTGCTGCCACAGTGTTTTAACACGGGTTATATGCCACCCACTTATGGACATCATTTGTCGTTTCAGAATGCACACCGAATGCAAAACGAGCTTCACGACATTCAAAACAAATATAGCAGAGTTGAACCATTTTCAGCAAAACAAATGTAAACTATGTGTTTGCTGGTTTTAAAGGTTGTTGTAATTGATTTTTTACATGTCTCTGACCGTTTTCATGTTTCATTTCTCAGCCATGGAATTACATCTTCTCATTTGTTTGGCTGCTGCTACACTATTGCCAGGTATTAATGTAGGAAGCCAGTAAAAAAAAAAAAAAAAAAAAAATCAACGTGTCAATAATTATTGTGTAATAACGCTCATGTGCCTCTCCAGTATGTCACGGGTGTTCGACAGGAAAGGAGTTCATCACGACATTTCTTCCCAACTACCAGAATCCTGGTTACTGGCATATAATCTTTTCTGGAAAAGACCATAAACTCCAAGTGGTTCTGACAGCAATGGGCTCTCCCGCCACTGTCCACATTCAGGTCAGAAATACGGTGGAGTGTAGTTCAATAGGTACAGTAAATGTTAGGATAATATATATATATATATATATATCTGTTGGTCAAGTATATTGTTTTTGTTCTTAAGTCTGGATGTGTAGGTGTAATTTTACACTCAGTAGTTCTAGCATTGAGCCTTAATCTTTCCCAAATGTAGTGTAACTTGTCAACCTGCAGGTGGCTTCTGTGGACTTCTCCATGAAGCTGACCCTCTCTGCAGGTGAAAGCCGTTGGGTTTGTCTGCCCCTCAAGGCAGAGCTGCAGCGGCACTTGGTCACCGAAAAGTCAGCAGTTAGAATTTCATCGAGTGCTGAAATCTCTGTGGTCTCTTTCAACCGGCGCCGCAGGACGGGAGATGGAACGGTTGTTTCTCCAACAGCAGCACTCGGGACAGAATACCTAGTGTTCACACCACAGGGAGGCTCACGTTACATGGACAAGCTTCTGGCTGTTGTCAATGGCAACAGGCCAAACCCCGTCACCATCTTACCTAGTGCTAATGTGAGGCTACGAGGTGGGGGGTGTTGGAAAAGTGGGAAGCCAGTGACCTTTACCCTCGCACCTTATGCATCCTACCTCGTACGGAGCCACAGCACTTGGACGGGCCTCATCCGATCCAAATTCCCTGTGGCTGTCATAGCGGGTCACCAGTGTCTGTCATTGGGTTCGGGATGTGAGCACGTCTATGAACAGCTTCCCCCTGTGGCGAGTTTGGGTAAAGACTACATGGTGCCCAGGACAGGAAGCTGTCGGGCCACGAACTGGGCGGTGATAGTAGCGGCTGAAGACAACACTGAGCTGACGCTGCACAAGGGTCATCGTTCAACGCACAAAGAGTTGAGTTCAATATTGGCAAATTATTTACGTTGTTTCAAATGTGCCGCACAGTGGAACCTTGCTTTAGGGGATTAATGGGGCGGGGGGGAGGGAGGAGTCATTCATTAAAGCCAATTGAAATTGAAGCACTTTTTTTTACTGGCCTAAAGACACTCATGGTCCAAAATTATTGTTTTGTACTTTTTGTCGTGGCCTAAAAACAACCAGTACAATAGAAAAGTATTGTAAATAAATTAAATAATGCTTCAAATGTCGGAAAAGTTTTAAAGTTCATCCAAACTTACCTGGTGCATGAGCGGGTGATAATGACATGCCGCTGGTAGAACACTGCTTTCATGAGCCCAGGCTTACTTTTTTTCACCTCTGTTACCACTGGATGCCATAAGGGAAGGGCTGGACAAACAATTGTACAAGTAAACTGTATCAAGAATAGCATGTTCCGGAAACAGTAGATGACATACACAACCTCATCAAGTGTACTGTAACTACACGACGAGCGCTCGCTCCAGTGAACAACTGGCACAGATGTGACTAGGTAGATACGTGAGCTGCGTGCGTTGCCATCATGGCCGCCACGTACTGTGTCAATGCATTGCCTTTGGTGGGAACGTCGCCACATCCGACTTTGGTGCCACGTCTGTCAGCTATCTTCATACTTTAAACAACAGAATTTGGAACGAACAGACTTTGTCAACGGGAGTTTTTAGTAACAACTGGAAACTATTTTTGGACAGTTCTTTCTGTCCGTTAAATCCAAAGTCTGTTAAATCGAGGTCCGGTAAATCGAGGTCCCACTGAATATACTATCGGTACAGATTGCACGACAACTCTGAAAATTAGACACACGACGAACCCACGCTATTCGTGAGGGATAGTGACAATGCTCTGCTGTGAATAACGAAAATCCACAAGCAATTGATGCCTCCCAAAAGGGTTTGTAATTTTCCAGAGATACCACAAGATGGCAACAAAGGACTACTCTAAATGAACCTCCTCAACTTACTTTAAATTATTTTCTTGGCACCAAGCAATACGATCTTTACTTTGGTCAGAGCACAAGAAACTGTGAAGAGGTGAGTTTTCAGTATATAATGGAGGATCGACGAAGATGCGGGGTTCACTTCAATAGATTAGGCGTCATGCAAAGGTCTTGGGCCACCATTAGCTTTTTTTAACTTACCTTTTTTTGTGACACACACTCGAACTTTCTTTGTTATTCTCAAAATAATCAAAATAGATTTTTTTCCCGTGTTTTAAAAAGTCTTCAACTAAACAGTATATGGCTTATCCACCAACAGGACCCTGAAGAAAGCTGGACTCGTCACCTTGCAGAAACTGATCAACAAGCATCCTCTAGTCATCAAAAGCAACAAGAAAGTGATGGTGCTCCTCCTTAGCGACAATAAACCACATGACCCGTTTTTAATGTCGCTGACCCCCACCTGCAAGCTGTCCACCGACTGGTCCGTGGAGACTGTGGATGGGCTCTCCAGCACTGTGGCCATTCTGTCTGAGAGGGAGGGCTCGTCCAGTGTTAAAGTGTGTCTAAACGGACGGTGCCTGTCACCTCGGTGGAATAACTTCATTTCAGATAAACAGTGGGTGTGGTCTAATGTAGGAGTGGGGGCTCGGCAGAGTCATGTGACGGTGGAAGGTGACACACATATGGCTGTCTACGTCTACGGTGGCAAACGTCGGTATGCGTATGGAACTGCTGGAGTTTGCTCTGCAGGTGCACATCCACACAGATTCACGCACAAACATGACGACAGATTAATGCAGATTGTAACCCAAAAGAAATCATAACGTATAGAATGGCTGAGTTGTATTGGCAGTTCAAGTGCTGTACCTGTGACTTTGTGGGTGTCTTGTAGGAACCCCTCCCCCTACACCACCTAAGGATCCCTGTGAAGATGTCAAATGCAGAGAAATGGAACGCTGTGTGGATGGAAGATGTGTCCACATGTCCACAGCAACCTGTCATGCCCTTGGTGACCCGCACTACTTGACATTTGATGGCCGATGTTATGACTTCCAGGTAAGGTTAGGACACTACTACTGACCGACTGAAGACGGTATACAGTATATATACAGATAGCAATTGATAGATAACATGGAATGTACTGTATGTGCGTATCTCATAATGCACCCACAACAGATTTTTTTTCAAGGACTTTGTAAAATATTAAAAGAGCATATAAGGAGAGGGACAGTGTGTTTAATAGGACCTTAATAGCTAATGGAAAGCTCTCTAAGAAAGGTTTTATCTTGAAGCACAATTTGATGAGGATCCAAGGGAACAAAATGGGATATTTATCCATTTCATCCACCATCCATACATTTTCTACCGCTTATCCGAGGTCAGGATCGCTGGGGGCAGTAGCTTTAGCAGGGACGCCCAGACTTCCCTCTCCCCAGCCACTTCATCCAGCTCTTCCGGGGGGATCCCGAGGCGTTCCCAGGCCAGCCGAAGGACGTAGTCTCTCCAGCGTGTCCTGGGTCGTCCCCGGGGTCTCCTCCCGGTGGGTCGTGCCCAGAACACCTCACCAGGGAGGCGTCCGGGAGGCATCCGAATCAGATGCCCCAGCCACCTCATCTGGCTTCTCTCGATGTGGAGGAGCAGCGGCTCTACTCTGAGATCCTCCCAGATGACCGAGCTTCTCACCCTATCTCTAAGGAAGAGCCCGGACACCCTGCGGAGGAAACTCATTTCGGCCGCTTGTATCCTGGGATCTTGTTCTTTCGGTCACGACCCACAGCCATAGTGACTATAGGTAAGGGTAGGAACGTAGATCGACCGGTAAATTGAGAGCTTCGCCTTTCGGCTTAGCTCCTTCTTTACCACAATCGACCAATACAAAGTCCGCATCCCTACAGGCGCTGCACCGATCCGCCTGTCGATCTCCCGTTCCATTCTTCCCTCACTCGTGAACAAGACCCCAAGATACTTGAACTCCTCCACTTGGGGCAGGATCTCATCCCCGACCGGAGAGGGCACGCCACCCTTTTCCGACTAAGGACCATGGTCTCAGATTTGGAGGTGCTGATTCTCATCCCAGCCGCTTCACACTCGGCTGCGAACTGCTCCAGTGAGAGTTGGAGCTCACGGCTTGATGAAGCCAACAGAAGCACATCATCTGCAAAAAGCAGAGATGCAATACTGAGGCCACCAAACCAGACCCCCTCTACGCCTCGGCTGCGCCTCGAAAGTCTGTCCATAAAAGTTATGAACAGAATCGGTGACAAAGGGCAGCCTTGGCGGAGTCCAACCCTCACCGGGAATAAGTCCAACTTACTGCCGGATATGCAGACCAAACTCTGACTCCGGTCGTACGGGGACCGAACAGCCCATATCAGGGGGTTCGGAACCCCATACTCCCGAAGGAGTACCTTCGGGAGTATGGTACATGCCGTGGTCCTGACTCAGGACGGTCGAACGCCTTCTCCACATGTGGACTGGTTGGGCGAACTCCCATGCACCCTCGAGGACCCTGCTGAGGGTGTAGAGCTGGTCCACTGTTCCACGGCCAGGACGAAAACCACAACTGCTCCTCCTGGATCTGAGATTCGACTTCCCGACGAACCCTCCTCTCCAGCACCCCTGAATAGACCTTACCAGGGAGGTTGAGGAGTGTGATCCCCTGTAGTTGGAACACACCCTCTGGTCCCCCTTCTTAAAAAGGGGGACCACCACCCCAGTCTGCCAATCCAGAGGCACTGTCCCTGATGTCCATGCGATGTTGCAGAGGCGTGTCAACCAGGACAGCCCCACAACATCCAGAGCCTTTAGGAACTCCGGGCGAATCTCATCCACCCTTGGGGCCTTGCCACCGAGGAGCTTTTTAACCACCTCGGTGACCTCAAACCCAGAGATAGGAGAGCCCGCCTCAGAGACCCACACTCTGCTTCCTCATGGGAAGGTGTGTCAGTGGAATTGAGGAGGTCTTGGAAGTATTCTCCCCACTGACTCACAACATCCCGTGTCGAGGTCAGCAATCCCCACTATACACAGTGTTGATGGTGCTCTGCTTTCCCCTCCTGAGACACCGGATGGTGGACCAGAAATTCCTCGAAGCCGTCCGTAAGTCTTTCTCCATGGCCTCACCGAACTCCTCCCATACCCGAGTTTTTGCTTCAGCGACCACCAAAGCTGCATTCCGCTTGGCCAGCCGGTAACCATCCGCTGCCTCAGGAGTCCCACAGGCCAAAAGGCCCAATAGGACTCCTTCTTCAGCTTGACGGCATCCCTCACCGTTGATGTCCACCAACGGGTTCGGGGATTGCCGCCGCGACAGGCACGGACCACCTTACTGCCACAGCTCCGGTCGACCGCCTCAGCAATGTAGGCGCGGAACATGGTCCACTGGGACTCAATGTCCCTTGTCTCCCCCGGAACACGAGCAAAGTTCTGTCGGAGGTGGGAGTTGAAACTCCTTCTGACTGGGGATTCCGCCAGACGTTCCCAGCAGACCCTCACAATACGTTTGGGCCTGCCACGTCGGACCGGCATCTTCCCCCACGAGCGGAGCCAACTCACCACCAGGTGGTGATTAGTTGACAGCTCCGCCCCTCTCTTCACTCGAGTGTCCAAGACATGCGGCCACAAGTCCGATGACACGACCACAAAGTCGATCATCGTACTGCGACCTCGGGTGTCCTGGTGCCAAGTGCACGTGTGGACACCCTTATGCTTGAACATGGTGTTCGTTATGGACCATCCGTGATGAGCACAGAAGTCCAATAACAGAACACCGCTCAGGTTCTGATCGAGGGGGCAGTTCCTCCCAATCACGCCCTTCCAGGTCTCACTGTCATTGCCCACGTGAGCATTGAAGTCCCCCAGCAGAACGATGGAGTCCCCAGCGGGAGCGCTCTCCAGCACCCCCTCCAAGGACTCCAAAAAGGGTGGGTCCTCTGAACTGCTGTTTGGTGCATAGGCACAAACAACAGCCAGGACCCGTCCCCTCACCCGAAGGTGGAGGGAGGCTACACTCCCGTCCACCGGCGTGAACACCAACGTACAGGCGCCGAGCCGGGGGGCAATAAGTATACCCACACCTGCTGGGCGGCTCTCACCGTGGGCAACTCCAGAGTGGAAGAGAGTCCAACCCCTCTCGAAAGAGCCCAAGCTGTGTGTGGAGGCGAGTCTGACTATATCTAATCGGAACTTCTCGACCTCACACACCAGCTGGGGCTCCTTCCCTGCCACAGAGGTGACATTCCACGTCCCTAGAGCCAGCTTCTGTAGCCGGGGACCGGATCGCCAAGGTTCCTGCTTGCGGCCACCGTCTAGCTCGCACTGCACCCAACCCCTATGGCCCCTCCCACAGGTGGTGAGCCCATGGGATGGGGGACCCACATTACCCTTTCGGGCTGTGCCCGGCCGGGCCCCATGGGTGGAGGCCCAGCCACCAGGCGCTCGCCTTTGAGCCCCACCTCCAGGCCTGGCTCCAGAAGGGGGCCCCGGTGACCCGCGTCCGGGCAAGGGAAAACACAGTCCATAGTTTGTCGCCATCATAAGGGGTCTTTGAGCCGTGCTTCGTCTGGTCCCTCACCTAGGACCTGTTTGTGATGGGTGACCCTGCCAGGGGCATAAAACACCAGACAACTTAGCTCCTAGGATCATTGGGACACACAAACCCCTCGACCACGAGTCTTGCAATTGTACGTTGAGGAGCATTGTCCTTAAACTGTTCGACTATTTTCTCACGCACTTGTTCACAAAGAGGTGAAACTCGCCCCATCTTTGCTTGTGAATGACTGAGCAGTTCAGGGAAGCTCCTTTTATACCCAATCATGGCACCCACCTGTTCCCAATTAGCCTGTTCACCTGTGGGATGTTCCAAACATGTGTTTGATGAGCATTCCTCAACTTCCTCGGTCTTTTTTGCCACCTGTCCCAGCTTTTTGGGAACGTGTTGCAGCCATAACATTCTAAGTTAATGATTATTTGCTAAAAAAACAATAAAGTTTAGCAGTTTGAACATTAAATATCTTGTCTTTGTAGAGTATTCAATTAAATATATGTGAACATGATTTGCAAATCATTGTATTCTGTTTTTATTTATGTTTAACACAACGTCCCAACTTCTTTGGAATTGGGGTTGTACAATGTTTTTGTTATCCATTGCTCTTGCTCTCTCTCAAAATATTATGTTTAGGCCTGACAAGACAGCAAATTTTTTAGAACAATGCATTTTCCCCAAAACTTCCACGATAAACAATAGTCTTGTTGATGTTTCTTTTATGCCACTGATACTATGATATTAGAGCAAAATAAAAAATTGTACACATTTTAGAAACTCCAGCCCTGGTAATCAAACATTGAATGAGGACCACTGTGTAATGTTCTCTCATTTACTAAATAAAAGTAGGACTGGATTTCACATTCAGAGCAAATAAATAAAAAGAGAAAGTTATACATCTTCAAATAAAATGCTTAACTTCAGAAAAATAAAAAAGTTAGAATTTCTCATTTTCTGTTTGGCATCTTGACTCAACAGTGAATTCTCAAACAATTTGACATATCGTAACATTCGAGCCGTTTTAGAGGGTATTGTTTGTTCAAAACCTTTGTTTTGGTTCATGATGCCGTTTCGCATATGCACTTTTCATAAGTGCTCCCAGTGTGAACTTCCCACTGAAGTACAAACCAAAGAGACAAGGATCGTTACATTTTAGGCACCATTTGTTCGAAATGTTCTCTTGCTTTATCGGTTGTTTTCTCATCTTTCTCCGTCTTTGGCTCAACTTCGTTTTTGGCTATGGTGTGAATCTGTACGGGACTGTTTTTGGGTCCGGATGCGGACTGTGGCCCACCAGTCAGTGACCTGTTTTTTTAAACGATGTCGCCACGATCAGGCAAGTCAGACCAGGCTGTTTAGCTCCTTAGCTCGCTAGCTGGCTCGCTCTCAGGCTAGCGAACATAATAAATAGTTAACTTTCCCTAAGGTGTCCCAGTTGTGTACATCTATGGATCCAAAGCCGCCAAAGTTGATAATGATTCGCCGTAACTCTTTAGCACTACACACATACACGCACACATTCTTTATTGTACAGGTTTGGAGGTAATCAGGCTTGAGTTTGGTCATTGAAAATGAACTCG
Source organism: Phycodurus eques (assembly GCF_024500275.1). Lineage (NCBI taxonomy): Eukaryota > Metazoa > Chordata > Actinopteri > Syngnathiformes > Syngnathidae > Phycodurus > Phycodurus eques. Next base: position 4,200,805 of record NC_084528.1, on the reverse strand, counting down.
GCTTTCCAAGAAATGTGATTAGCCACCGTTAATTCATGATTTAACAAGGGGGGCAATTATCTTTTCACATAGGGCCAGGTAGCTATGAAATGTTTTTGGGTTTTTTTCCTTAATAAATAAAATCCCCATGTAAAAACCGCCTTTTATGTTTACTTGGTTTATCTTTGTCTGATATTTACATTTGTTCGGTGATCTTAAACATTAAAGTGGGGAAACTATGCAAAAAAAAAAAAAAGAACTTAAGAAGGAGGCAAATACTTTTTCATGGCATTGTACATTAAAACATGTAAAATGTCATTTGTAACACTCCAATGGCTAGGATGGAGTTAATTTCAGTGTGGCTGATACTTCTTCCAGGGTTCCTGCACTTACATTATGGCAACAGTTACTGAGAAGGTGCCTGGCCTTTCGCCTTTCACTGTGACCACCAAGAATGACCACCGAGGTAACCGTCGAGTTTCCTTTGTGAGGACTGTGACCGTCACTGTTCACGAGCATACAATTATCATTGGCAGACACAGAAACCAAGTCCAGGTAATACATTTGCTAAAATTTGAACAATCACATTCCCATATAAAATAATACTAATGTCTGTACTGGAATTTGTCGCAACTAAGAGAAGACAAGTGAGTGTGGGAGTATAGCGAAAAATATGTTGAAATGAAATGGTTTTTTTTTAAGACAACTGCAGTATTTTGAATTTATTAGTTGATTATTATTTTCAGGTAAATGGTGAACTGCAGTACTTACCAGTCAGCTTATTAGATGGGCGGATCTCTGTGAAGCGTAGGGGGATCTATGCTGTCCTTACAACTGACTTTAGTCTGACTGTGAAATATGATTGGAACATGAGGCTTTACATCACGGTGCCATCCTCGTACCATAAACACCTAGGAGGTCTCTGCGGAAACTACAACGGAGACAAAACAGATGACCTGCCGGAACCAAAAGGTAAGCGTCAAGCGCAGGACCAGTGGCAACTCTGCGTTAGGGACCGGGGGCGGGGTCACTGCCCCACCAGGTGGTGCTGGTTTTTTTTTCTAATAGGTGTTCTAGCGTGCCGTTGTTTCCCTGGATGTAGCCTATGTGTTTGTAGTGTTGTTGTTGTTTTTTTCATATACAAATTCTACTGTCCAAGGCCAACATTTTAGTAACTTCCAACATTTCTCCTGCATAATCAATAAGATGGTGGGAATGTCAGAGTGAAAAAAAAAACCCCAAAAAATGAGAACATAATTTTTAGCAGTGTCATGTTGGATAGTTAGTAATATTTTACTGCCATGAATGATCACCTAATTGGATGAATGACCCGTACAAGTCATTACAGTCAAACAAATGTTGACCTTCAATAAACCCAATAAAAAGAGATCTATTATTTGACACTAAGGTCACACTGAGTCACATACTTTATTTCAGTCGTGAGAACTACAATTCTTCTGAAAAGGTACAACGTGGTTTCCATATACTCTAAAAGTAACTTCCATTCCGTTTGTGTTAGCCAGATAGTGTGGATACAAACAACAAAAATGAAATGAAACCGAAAACTAAGAGTTCATTTAAGACCTTTTAAAAATGTTCAGCCTTTCGTAAACTGCTCACTTAAAATCTTGGAATTGAAATAGCAGTTTGTTTTCATTTTTGCAGGGGCTCGCCTCTCGGCTGTGCTGAAGATGATCCAGCAATGGAAAATGAAAGATCCTGATCTGTTCTGTCATGATAATTGTGGTGGGCGCTGCCCCACATGTTCACCAGACAAGCAGTTATACTTCCGCCACCCCAGAAAATGTGGAATCCTGACACAGGCAGATGGACCGTTTTCATCCTGCCACAAAGTGGTCAACCCCTCTGTGTACCTAGACAACTGTGTCTACGATGTCTGTATCAATAAGGGTAAGCAAAAAATACAAAATAAAAATGAAAGCGTTCAGATTGGGGTTAAAACAAATTTTTTTTGGTTCTAATTTGATCAACTTTTTCATACCATCTATGATGTCCCCTGCATTAGAAATGATAATCTCCTTGTGTCTCCTTCCAGGTGCAAGACAGCTTCTCTGTGATAACCTGAAGAGTTATCATGATGCCTGCCTATTAGAGGGACTGAAGGTCAATCCTGAGTGGCGAATGGTTACCAAATGCCGTAAGTCACAGAGTAATAATTGAACCTTAAAGGCTGAACACAATCCGCTTGGGAACGAAGGTCGACCTCCAAATAGTTCGGCTTGCAGAACAATTTTTCCCGTAGGAAATCAACAAAATAGAATTACGGCGACTATTGCAGAGTCAAATTGTCTCAATGAGAATAATCGGGAAGTGTGGGAAGAAAACAATGGCGATATACAACATCTTGAGGCTTGTGGCGACCGAGCATTCATAGCGACGTTGCGTTTGAATCCTTCTATGTGGGGGGGGGGGCTTACTATCATTGTGAAGCAGAATTCACTAAGCGTTGGATTGTCGGCCCACTAACAGGGAACATGGGCTGAAAGGGAACGTGCGTCAAGATGAAAAGAGAGGGGGATATTTTTACGCTCTTCCTCCGCTCCAATTTACTTGAATTGAACCAGGGCGCAACATTAGTTCTAGTTACGTTTTGTTGTGAAACACAACATATGTATACTTTATGGGCTGTATTTGCACGCCTTGGCGGCAGCTGAGACTCCCTCGCCTAAAGCCTGGAAAAGCTGTGTTGCTGCTCAGCTGAGTGAGTGGGTACCATCCGCAAAGGGGGCAGGTCCTTGAATACTTAGTAACTTTCTACGTCCCCAAACATACGGAAATATGATCCACTCGTTTTACAAGCCTTATGCCGTTTCTCGTCTTTTGCATTCAATTGGAAAAAAAACCCATACTTGTCAAACTTATACCATATGACGGGCTAGTTTTGACCTACAGAATGTTATGCATAAAACAGTAGAAAAAAATAGATTTTGATGGCATGGGAACTTTAAGACGTTTCAAAACCTTTTCGATATCTTTTGTCATGATCGGCATTCTTCCCTTCCCAGCTCTTTCGTGTCCAGCCGGGAGCCACTACGAGGCATGCGGATCAGCGTGCCCCGCTTCCTGTGGGTCCGCAGACAATGAAAAGCAGTGTGCTGCGCCCTGTGAGGAAGGATGCCAGTGTGATCCAGGACTCGTGCTTGACGGAGACAGGTAACATAAGGACGCTGTACAGGTTCCAGAGTTATTAGAAGCTCTTACATACATCCATCCAGTACAATAATCGTCCGAGCAGAGGCGGGTCGGGTCGCCAAATATTGTACTCAAGTAAGGGTACAGTGACTTTAAAATAATATGACTCGAGTAAAAAGTAGTCCTCCAAATATTTACTCGAGTAAGAACTCAGTGAAAAAACTACTCGAGTAAAGAGTAACTCGTGAGTAACTTCAGATTATGAATTAAAATCAGAGCATGAATGTCAAATAAAAGAAATAACAACATATGGTGTTCATGCTTAGGGGTGGCAAGAAGTTCAATCACAACTCCGAATAGAATTTCCAAAAATGACCGACTGGAAGACGACAGGCTTAAACAAAACTTATTTGAAATAAACCTTCAAACAAGTATTTCAACTACAAGCTGACCATTTCTGATAAAGGTTTCACTTATATATTCAAGTGGGCTCATTACTTTTTGACTGCCCCTCGTATATAAATCGAGTTACAAGCTTGGTCACGGAACGACTCAAACTCATAAGTCAAGGTACCGCTCACTGTATATCAGAGTGTAATTAGCAATTGTTTCTTTGTGTTTCCTTAAGATGTGTTCCTCAGTCTCGCTGTGGATGCCAGCACAAGGGCAAATATTACCCGTCAGGTGCCACTTTCTGGGCTGACAACACTTGTATGACCCGGTGTCAATGCCACAACGGCAATGTCAAGGTATTATTTGGTTGTATCTATTGAAGTATAGAGAAAGTCAGGAGTTTTTGATGAAAAAGATATTGAGACATTGCTATTTTTACTGTACATCCTTCTCGATAGTTACTATTATTCATCTTGTTTGTTCATATGTTCTCTGGTTGTTTCTCTGCTGAAGTGCAAATCGGTTACCTGCAAGAAAAACGAGCACTGTGCCTTGAAAGGGGGCGTAAGAGACTGCTACCCAGTATCCTACGCCACATGCCAGGCTGCTGGAGACCCCCACTACAAAAGCTTCGACAATCGGCGGTTTGATTTCCAGGGCACCTGCACCTATATTCTAGCTCAACACACCGAAGGTTCGAACCAGGGCCTGCTCCCGTTCCAGGTGCTTGTCCAAAATGAGAACAGAGGACGTAATAAGAGAGTGTCGTATACCAAGTCTGTCTCTCTTACTGCACATGGCTACACGGTCAGCCTGAGTCGCGCCAGCCGGGGGGAAATACTGGTAAGTCTGAGAATCACATGTATTACCCTTTGTCACATCTCCGTATGACAATGGAATGTACTCGTGCGTGCTGAAAATGTACTGTATGCGTCAATGTGACATCAGCTGAAAAGTCGACGCTCCGAGAAAGGTAAGTAATTGTGGTACCACTTTACAACAAGGGTGCATTTGGTTTATAAATATGTTACGGAAATTACATACAAGTCACGTTTAATTATAAAATAAGTGACATTCTGAACTCTTTGTAAGTCATTAATAAGCCGTAAAATGCCTTCAAAAAGTTTGCTGTTATTGGGAACTGTTATAAACAGGTTATTAATGCCATTACAAACTCTTGAATGAATAAATAAACAGCTGTGGAAGAAGTTAACAAAAACAGTGTTGGCTCACTATTCGACAAGTTAAAGCTACCGCCGCTTGTCTCTAATTTGTCTATAATTCTGCCATCGATATCGGCTTCTTTACAAGTGGCAAAAGTGAGTCTTGTTTGCCCATTTTTGGCTAACAAAGAGGCAAAGTAATTGACTCACTATTTCGCAAGCCGAACGTGACTCTCGCTGATCTTCTCTAATGATTTTATTTAGCCTGAACAAACAATGATATAAGAAGAAGAAGAAGAAGATATACAATGTATACAAACGTATGACTCTTTAATAAGAGTTTGCTTTTATAAAGTGGTAACAAAAATGTTAACTGCTGTCATGTGTGTGCTTCAAATGAGTTAACGTGTGAAACATCGTCTTTCCTACTACGAATTTTCATTGGACAGTTGGAGCTTTTAACAATACTGTATTTGTAATGAGCCTACCCGATAAGATGTGTAATTACGCGTTTTTTTTTTCCATATTAGAGGTTTTTAGATACCCTTAATCTTATCACCCCTAAAAGTAACAATGGTAAGTACCAATAATTCTAAATACATGTATATTATTTTAACTCTATTATATAAAAACCTAAAAACAATCTTGGAATAAGACAATGGAAGTGCATAAGGTTGCTTTTCAAAGTAACATTGTAACATCCAAATAAGTGAAGAACTACGAACCCTAAAGGCGGCAACGGTGGCAGTTCTACTTCAACTCCAGCCGAGCCTGTGTGGAGTTTGCATGTTCTCCCGGTGCCTGCGTGGGTTTTCTCCGGGTACTCCAGTTTCCTCCCACATCCCCAAAACATGCATGCTAGGTTGATTGAAGACTCTAAAATTGCCCGTAGGTGTGAATGTGAGTGAGAATGGTTGTACAGAAAGTATTCAGACCCGCTTAAATTTTTCACTCTTTGTTTAATTGAAGCCATTTGCTAAAATCATTTAAATTCATTTCCCCCCCTCATTAATGTTCACGCAGCACCCCATATTGACAGAAAAAAAGTGGAATTGTTTAAATTATTGCAGATTTATTCAAAAAGAAAAACTGAAATATCAAACAGCCATAAGTATTCAGACCCTTTGCTCAATATTTAGTAGAAGCCCCCTTTTGAGCTAATACGGCCATGAGTCTTTTTGGGAATGATGCAACAAGTTTTTCACACCTGGATTTGGGGATCCTCTGCCATTCCTCCTTGCAGATCCTCTCCAGTTCGGTCAGATTGGATGGTGAATGTTGGTGGGCAGCCATTTTCAGGTCTCTCCAGAGATGCTCCATTGGGTTTATGTCAGGGCTCTGGCTGGGCCATTCAAGAACGGTCACGGAGCTGTTTTGAAGCCACTTCTCGGTTATTTTAGCTGTGTGCTTAGGGTCATTGTCTTGTTGGAAGGTGAACCTGCGGCCCAGTCTGAGGTCCTGAGCACTCTGGAGAAGGTTTTCGTCCAGGACGTCCCTGTAATTGGCCGCACTCATCTTTCCTTCAATTGCAACCAGTCCTGTCCCTGCAGCAGAAAAACACCCCCACAGCATGATGCTGCCACTGCCATACTTCATTGTTGGGACTGTATTGAACAGGTGATGAGCAGTGCCTGGTTTTCTACACACATACCGCTAAGAATTAAGGCAAAAAAGTTCTATCTTGGTCTCATCAGACCAGAGAATCTTATTTCTCACCATCTTGGATTCCTTCAGGTGTTTTTTTTTTTTTTTTTTTTTTTTTAAAAAAAGCAAACTCCATGCGGGCTTTCATGTGTCTTGCACTGAGGAGAGGCTTCCGTTGGGTCACTCTGCCATGAAGCCCCGACTGGTGGAGGGCTGCAATGATGGTTGACTTTCTAGAACGTTCTCCCATCTCCCAAATGCATCTCTGGAGCTCAGCCACAGAGATCTTTGGGTTCTTCTTTTCCTCTCTCACCAAGGCTCTTGGTGAGAGATATGTTCTGTCAATATGTGGTGCTGTGTGTACTTTAATGAGGGGGGGGGGAATGGCCTGAAATGATTTTAGCAAATGGCTGCCATATAACAAAGAGTGAAACATTTACGGGGGTCTGAATACTTTCCGTACCCACTGTATGTGCCCTGCAATTGGCTGGTGACCCGTTCAGGGTGTACCCCGCCTCTCGCCTGAAGATAGCTGGGATAGGCTCCAGCACGCCGCGACCCCGGTGAAGATAAGCGGTACACAAAATGGACGGCTGGATGGACGAACCCTAATAACATTTCTTAAGGACAATATTGCAGTGCTTGACATTTGATGAACTGAACACCGAACTGGTTGGAAATCTGTTAGGGATTACCCCTGTCCCCAGTTAGCTTGTTAAATCAGAAATCTATATTATGCAACATTTGTGACCATCTATCGACATAGTGCATGTGATGTAAATTAGCATCACATTTTAAGCCTGTGTGTTTAAAAGACATTTTATGATCTTGTCTCATTTGATGCCTTTCAACTACAGGTTAACAGCCAGTCCATGAATTTACCTTTTGTCACAGAGGATGGCAAGCTTTCTATTTTCCGCAAAGGTTACTTTGGCATTGTGAAAACAAATTTTGGTTTGACTCTCAAGTTCAACTGGAACAGCCATGTTAGCTTGACCCTTCCCAGTTCCTACTCTTCTGCAACATCTGGTAAGCACTGGAAATGTGCCTCACTTTGAATCATTATTTTTTGTCTTTTACTTTCACACTTTACATATTTATTCCAGGTGTTGTATTACTGCGTGTTTTATGCCCCAATTCACATTTTTTTTTTTACTATTTTATACATTGTCCATTTTACATGATTTACACCCATTTTCTTAATCGAGTTACAGCAATTAGTGCTTATACATAAAATAGTTTTTAACAGTAGTCTTACAAAAAGTGGTTTTGCCCCTTTGAAATACAACAAACTATTGTTTTTTTCTTATCTTGTATTGTATTTTCATGACATTAGAACGATGCTGCTCGATGTTTTATTATTGAAGTTTGCATAGATGAAGTGATTTTTTTGTTAATAATACAATTTTGTCACATTCGTGTTACATGGGCAACTGAAGGTAACGCATGTCAACAAGGATAATCTCATGAATTTACTGTAAGATTTTACTTTACAATCAGTGAGAAATATTCTGAATCACATAATAAAACTAATGTACACAGATTATAACTTATCTTCTGTTTTCCTCTTGCTTTAAAAAAGAAAACGTAACAGAATGCAACTAAACTGTTTGTGATTTCTGTTCTCTGTCAGGATTGTGTGGAAATTACAATGGGAAACCCAGTGATGACATGCTGCAACCTGATGGCTCACAGGCTAAACATGTTAATGCATTTGGCCACAGCTGGAAGGTGTGTATTAGGAGTACTTGAGAACTAAAGCAAGCCCAAAATGAGTTTCCTTGACTTCTGCATTTACTCTTTGGTAAATTTAAATTTACATTTTGACGAAACTCTTCAGCACAAATCTTCAAGACCCACACCAAAGAAAAACACATAGAAATAAATGACATTCCAAACTTGGCACAGTGGTCTCGAGGTGTGTAATAACCACTCTCACTCGTGTCATGTGAGGGACGCTTGAAAAACTGAACAGGTCTTTGCTGTCTCAAATGTTTTGCTCAAATAATATCACTTAAAACGACAACACAGCGTAAAACCTGGACTGTACTTGCTATCGGATCCTATACAATGAACTGAAACTGCCAATGCAATCCATTTCAGTAAATCATTTTCAAAAGGAACCTTCTCATTCATACTGAGCAATGTACAGTACAATACTGCAAGTGATGCATGGAAATAGATGTAGAAGGCAGAAATAACATCGGTCTCAAAACAATAGGTGAAGTCATACTTAACGCCATTTCAATGTTTTCAACTGATTAACTTGTCTTTTACGGGTGGTCGATTCAGGCAGGAGAAGATTTCGGCTGCACTAGTGACTGTCCTGGTAATATATGTGCTGAGTGTGAGCCTGCACTGCTACTGCGTTACCAGCAGGGGCACTACTGTGGTATAATTGCTGACAAATCTGGACCTTTCAGGTAACAAGCCGAATTCTTAAACTCTCTGAAGTCCTCCAAATTTTGTACGTTTGAATTCTTTAGGTCTAAGGGTGTTATTTGTAAAATGGCCTTCACATTCGATACAACAGAAGGAGATGAAGTACAATATGAATATACTGTATGTATTGTTCATTTATTCTTGTCCCGCCACAACAAAGTGATGTAGCGTAGTATGGATATCATAATAAAAACAAAACTAAAAAAGGTCAATTGTGTTATCATCCACATTCAGTGTTGACAAAACTAAAAGCTAACACAAACAGCAGACTCAACAACATGCCAAATGTACTTGCAAGTACATAAAACTGTGTCGTATTTGTGAAGAGAAAGACAAATAATGTCTTATGTCTAAGCTGAAGGCTCTTTATTTATGTTCAGTGCAGTAAGTACAAGTCCTAATGTGTTGAGTACAATCTCCATGCTGTTTTTGTCTCTGTCTAACAGCGAGTGTCACAACAAACTTGACCACTCTGGCTTCCTCAAAGACTGTTTGTTTGATTTGTGCATGTACCAAGGCCATGCCTCCGCCCTGTGCAACAGCCTTTCAGTTTTCAGCACCTCTTGCCAGGAGGCAGGAGCTACAGTGGAGACTTGGAGAACAAAGGAGTTTTGTCGTAAGACTTTGCCCTCACACAAAGAAACATTCATTTCATCCATGCTTGTGGGAATAAAATCTAAGATTATTTGTTTCACAATACTGTCAGGTGCAAGCGACGATATTCAACCGGGGAAGGTAGGGCAGTGTGTCACTAAATCCAGCAGATAGTTTGTTACTTGAACTCATTCTTTAGTTCTATCTGCAACATGTTCAAAATGGGGGGAGAAATGGGACGACAGTAACTCATGCCCAGTTAATCCTAAAATCTTTGTCCCTCTCCATAAACTAAAATGGATCCTGCTAATTAACATACAGAACAACAAACAAACAAAATGCATGACTCTAAGATTTATTTTCACTTTTGTGTAAATTGTTGTCAAAGTATCCGCTGCTAATTCCACCATAATTCGACCAGGCAAAAAAACGCATAGTCAGAGCTCAGTGTTTTGTTTTTGTTTTTGTACTGTACCTTTGTTAACAATTCAAACTTGACAGAGGTCTGTTATCTAATCAGAACTACTATAGTTACCATTAAATTTTTTTTTTTTTTTAGATTCTTTAAATAGTAGTGTTTCATTAGTGAGAGGAACGTTTCTAGTATTAACATTCATTTCACAATTGAAACAAAGCTACAGTATACGAACATACTGTATCAACTACGTGAACTGGAGTACTGTGTACAATCCCAATTCCAATGAAGTTGGGACGCTGTGTTAAACATAAATAAAAACAGAATACAATGATTTGCAAATCATGTTCAACCTATATTTAATTGAATACACTACAAAGATAAGATATTTAATGTTCAAACTGATCAACTTTTGTTTTTAACAAATAATCATTAACTTAGAATTTTATGGCTGTAACACATTCCAAAAAAGCTGGGACAGGTGGCAAAAAAGACTGAGAAAGTTGAGGAATGCTCATCAAACACCAGTTTGGAACATCCCACAGGTGAACAGGCTAATTGGGAACAGCTGGGTGCCATGATTGGGTACAAAAGGAGCTTCCCTGAATTGCTGTCTTTCATAAGCAAAGATGGGGCAAGGTTCACCTCTTTGTGAACAAGTGCGTAAGAAAATAGTCAAACAGTTTAAGGACAATGTTCCTCAATGTACAATTGCAAGGAATTTAGGGATTCCATCATCTACGGTCCATAATATCATAAAAAGGTTCAGAGAATCTGGAGCAATCACTGCATATAAGCGGGAAGGCCCAAAACCAACACTGAATAACCGTGACCTTCGAACCCTCAGGCGGCACTGCACCAAAAACCGACATCAATGTGTAAAGGATATCACCACATGGGCTCAGGAACCCTTCAGAAAACCCATCCATCCATCCATTTTCTGAGCCACTTCTCCTCACTAGGGTCGCGGGCGTGCTGGAGCCTATCCCAGCTGTTATCGGGCAAGAGGCGCGGTACACCCTAAACTGGTTGCCAGCCAATCGTAGACTTCAGAAAACCAATGTCAGTAAATACAGTTCGGCGCTACATCCGTAAGTGCAACTTGAAACTCTACTATGCAAAGCAAAAGCCATTTATCAACAACACCCAGAAACGCCGGCGGCTTCTCTGGGTCCGAGCTCATCTAAGATGGACTGATGCAAAGTGGAAAAGTGTTCTGTGGTCCGACGAGTCCACATTTCAAATTGTTTTTGGAAATTGTGGACGTCGTGTCCTCCGGGCCAAAGAGGAAAAGAAACATCCGGACTGTTATCGACACAAAGTTCAAAAGCCACCATCTGTGATGGTATGGGGCTGTGTTAGTGCCAATGGCATGGGTAACTTTCACATCTGTGAAGGCACCATTAATGCTGAAAGGTACATACAGGTTTTGGAGAAACATATGCTGCCATGCAAGCACCGTCTTTTTCATGGATGCCCCTGCTTATTTCAGCAAGACAATGCCAAACCACATTCTGCACGTGTTATAACAGCGTGGCTTCGTAATAAAAGAGTGTGGGTACTAGACTGGCCTGCCTGCAGTCGAGACCTGTCTCCCATGGAAAATGTGTGGCGCATTATGAAGCATAAAATACAACATCGGAGACCCCGGACTGTTGAACAGCTGAAGCTGTACATCAAGCAAGAATGGGAAAGATTCCACCTCCAAAGCTTCAACAATTAGTGTCCTCAGTTCCCAAACGTTTATTGAATGTTGTTAAAAGAAAAGGTGATGTTAACACAGTGGTAAACATGACCCTGTCCCAGCTTTTTTGGAAAGTGTTGCAGCCATAAAATTCCAAGTTAATGATCATTTGCTACAAACAATCAAGTTTATCAGTTTGAACATATAAAATATATATAAAGTATCTTGTTTTTTTAGTGTATTCAATTTAATATAGGTTGAACATGATTTGCAAATCTTTGTATTCTGTTTTTATTTATGTTGAACACAACGTCCCAACTTCATTGGAATTGGGGTTGTACATTGGATATGTCTGCTGTTGATGATGTTCCTAACAGCCCTCCCTGTCCTTGTAAATTGGGTTTGGGGCACAAAGGACTGCCTCACACATTCTGCCCAGGAAAAAAAGCCCTTGTAATTCTGTTGATTTATTTTGTTGTTCCTTTTAACAAGCTACAGTGACAATTTGCATCAATTAATTTCCCGCTTATACTCATAAGGGTGACGAGTGAGCTGGAGCCTATATTTTTGTGAAAGGTGTAAATCAGGCAAGACAGGTGGCACAACTATGCGCCATGGGTGGGTTAGAGTGGTGTTGGTAATTTCGTAGACCAGCGCAGCCTGGTGGATCCAAGAGTGGGCGGGCTTGCCCCACTGTGAGTGTGTTTACAGCTGACTTAATTCGCCACCAATCCAAGCAGGTCCTCTCTTTCCCTTTAAATGTGTCGCAATGACAGTCTCAACGGAGACATCTCTGTGCGGAATAGGACAATGCTTATTTGCAGCGATCCGTGCGTGAGTGGAGCATTGTCACTGCTCTTAGCTGGTGTGGCAACAAACAATGTCAGCGGGTTCCCTTATTGAGTACAGAATAAGCTATTGACAACCGCTGGCGACTTCAATATGTCAGCAAACCGCTATCTCTTTCTGTCTGTGCCACGATAAAGTTCAGCAAAACTCAGGACTGGTCGCCAACCAATCCCGGGGCAGATATTAGCAAACAAGCATTCATACCTAAAGACAATTTAGAGTCTTCGATGTACCTAACATGCTCGTGCCACCAACAGTAACAGTTTATGTTGACAATTTATTATTCGTATGGATTTGTTTGGATTACCAAACCGTATGCCCCAAGCGGGGATAAATGCAGTGTTCCGTCAGGAAGGGCATCCAGCCTAAAACTTTGCCAAACAAATACTGTATGAGCGTTCATCCAAAGAATTGCATACCAGATCGGTCGTGGCCCAGGTTACCAACATCCGCCACCTGCGCACTGTAGGTCAACAGCGCCGGAAATTCATCTTCTGTTGGTTGAAGGTGAAGGAGAGGTCGAAAGCCGGTTCTTAGGCAGAAAGAGAAGAGGAAAGCACAGAGCAGAGAACTGAATGTGGAGACTCTGAATGTTGGGACTATAACAGGAAAAGCTCGGAAGTTGGTTGATATGATGATTAGGAGAAAGGTTGATATATTGTGTGTTAGGGAGAGCATGGTGGGAAAGCAGTAAGGCTGGAAGCTTTTGGGCAGGGTTAAAATTATTTTACCATGGTGTAGATGGGAAGAGAAATGGAGTAGGGGTTATTTTAAAGGACGAATTAGCTAAGAATGGCTTGGAGGTGAAAAGAGTGTCAGATCGAGTGATGAGGCTGAAACTTGAAATTGAGTGTGTTATGTACGATGTGCTTTGGTGGCTATACCCCACAGGATGGATGTGACCTAGAGGTGAAAGAGAAATTCCCGAAAGGAACTGACAGAGTAGTTCTGAGCATCCCAGGCAGAGAGTCATGTTTGGTGCAGATTTGAATGGACATGTTGGTGAAGGAAACAGGAGTGCTGAAGAAGTGATGGGTAAGTCCAGAAAAGGAACTTGGAGGGACAGATGGGGGTAGACTTTGGAAAAAGGATGGAAATGGCTGCAGTGAACACTCCAGAAGAGGCAGGCACATAATGTGACTGACAAAAGCGGAGGTAGAAGCATGCAGGTGGGTTACATCTTGTGCAGACAACGTCATCTGAAGGAGGTTAACTAACTGTAAGGTAATGGTACGGGAGAGTGTGGTGAGAAAGCATAGGATGGTGGTGTGTAAGATGAGGTAGATAAGGAGGAAGATTAAGAAGACAAAGGCAGAGCAGAAAACCATGTTGTGGAAGCTGAGAAAGGAGTGTTGTGCGGTGTTTCGGGAAGAGGTGAGACAGGCTCTCGGTGGAGGAGGAGCTTCCAGAAGACTGGACCACTACAGCCGAGGTGATCAGATAGACAGGCAGGAGAGTACTTGATGTGTCTTCTGGCAGGAAAGGAGAGAAGGAGACTTGGTAGTGGAACCGAGTCAGCTCAGAAGAAGTGGTACAATGACAGGACCGAGGAGAGGAGACAAGAATACATGGAGACGCCACCTAGGGCGAACGAAGAGCTGGCAAAGGCCAAACAAGAGGCAAATGATGACATGTATGCCAGGATGGACACTAAAGAACGAGAGAAAGACCTATACAGTTTGGCCAAAAAGAGGGATGGATAGTGATGGGAAGGATGTGCAGCAGGTTCGGGTGATTAAGGATAGAGATGGAGATGGTGTTAACTGGTGCCAGTAGTGTGTTGGATAGATGGAAAGAATACTTTGATGAGTTGATAAATGAGGAAAATGAGAGAGAGAAGAGAAGAAGAGGCAGGAAGTGGCAATGATTAGTAAGGGGGGAGTTCGCTAGGCATTAAAGATGATGAAAAATGGAAAGGCAGTTGGCCCTGATGACATTCCTGTGGAGGTATGGAAGCATCTAGGAGAGGTGGCTGTGGAGTTTTGGACCAGGTTGTTCAATTCTAGCGGGTAAGAAGATTACTAAGGAATGGAGGAAAAGTGTGCTGGTGCCCATTTTTAAGAACAAGTGTGATGTGCAGAGCTGTGGGAACTATAGAGGAATAAATTTGATGAGCCACACAATGAAGTTATGGAAAAGAGTAGTGGAAGCTACACTCGGGACAGAAGTGAGTATTTGGGAGCAACAGTATGGTTTCATGCTTTGGAGTACCACCACATATGCATTATTTGGCCTGAGGTTGTTGATGGAGAAGTACAGAGAAGGTCAGAAGGAGCTACATTGTCTCTTTGTCGATCTAGAGAAAGCCTATGACAGAGTACCCAGAGAGGAACTGTGGCACTGCATGCGGAAGTCTGGAGTGGCAGAGAAGTATGTTAGAATAGTACAGGACATGTATGAGGGCAGCAAAACAGTGGTGAGGTGTGCTGTAGGTGTGAGAGAGAATTTTAGGGTGGAGGTGCGACTGCATCAGGGATCAGCCCTGAGCCCCTCCCTGTTTGCATTGGTGATGGATAGGCTGACAGATGAGGTTAGACTGGAATCCCCGTGGACCATGATGTTCGCAGATGACATTGCGATCTGCAGTGAAAGCAGGGAGCAGGTGGAGGAAAATTTAGAAAGGTGGAGGGATACACTGGAAAGTAGAGGAATGAAGATTAGCCGAAGTAAAACAGAATATATGTGCATGAATGAGAGGGGTGGAGCGGGAAGAGTGAGGCTACAGGGAGAAGCGATAGCAAGGGTGGAGGACTTTAAATACTTGGGGTCAACCGTCCAGAGCAATGGTGAGTGTGGTCAGGAAGTAAAGAAACGGGTCCAAGCAGGTTGGAACGGGTGGAGGAAGGTGTCAGGTGTGTTATGTGACCAAAGAATCTCTGCTTGGATGAAAGGCAAGGTTTATGACAATGGTGAAGGCCAGCCATGATGTACGGATTAGAGACGGTGACACTGAAGAAACAACAGGAAGCAGAGCTGGAGGTGTCAAAAATAAAGGTTCTCTGTCGCCTAATTCACCTGGGAAAGACTCTAGCTCACTTGCGATCTTAATGAGAATAAGCGGCATAAAAAATAGATTGATGTATAAGTGTCCCACTATTTTATTCTTCATTCAAAAACGCTGCTGGTTAGAATCATTCTGTAATCTATGCTGTATATGTGTCTCTGCCCAGCTCCATTATGTGGTACAAACAGTCACTACGAAGTGTGTGCCCCGACTTGCCAGCTGACTTGCAACGGTCTCACACCCCCTGAAGGCTGTGATGAGAGCGCCCCCTGCACTGAGGGTTGTGTGTGTGACGATGGATTCATGCTGAGCCATGACAAGTGTGTTCCTCTAACAGAGTGTGGCTGTCAGTATGAAGGACAGTATTATCAACATGGGCAGGTAGTGCATCTGCGACCGACTTTTAATTTTGCTACATCAGTGGATTGCTCCTGATGTTTGCCCAACTATCCTCTCTCTTAGGTTTTCTATGTTGGAAAGTCGTGTAACACTCAGTGTGTCTGCGGGGACAATGGACAAGTGCAATGTAATCCTGAATTCCACTGCTCACATCATGAGAAGTGTGTTGTGACACACGGTGTGGCCTCTTGTTCTCCCAAAAGTATCGCTTCCTGTTCTGTTTACGGAGTCAGATCAGTTCACTCTTTTGATGGAAAGGTAAAGACTTTTAAATATTTCACCATGAAGTGTTGTGAAACATTTTTATAATCAGTTGATTATCTAGAAGGTGTCGCAACAGGCACGTGCACACGTGACCCAAAGTGGTGCTCAAGCACCTGGCCTTTTGCCCTGGACGAAAAACATGCCCTTTTTGCTGGAGCCCGTTTTTTATTTCATTAATATTTGAAAAAAATAAAAATTACCTTCTCTGTCATTAATTCCACCCAAAGCTGTGTGTGTAATAATGTGAAATGATAGGGGAAACGTATTGAACAAGGCAACCATTTATTTAATGCTTTGTAGCCTTTGGTTGCAATGACAGCTGCAAGACGCCTCCAGTATGGAGAAACTAGTTACATGTGTTGCTCTGGTGTGATTTTGGCCCATTCCTCCACACAAGCAGTCTTCATCTTGAAGGTTCAGTGGGCTTCTTTTATGGACCTTGAGTTTCAGTTCTTTTCATAGATTTCCGATTGGATTCAAGTCAGGTGATTAGCTGGGCCAGTCTAGCATCTTTTTTTTTCTTCTTCTTCTTTGAAACCAATTGAGAGTTTCCCTGGGAGTATGTTTTGGATCAATTATCCTGCTAAAATGTCCACCCTCGTTTCATTTTCATAATCCTCGTAGATGGCAGCAGATTTTTGTAAAGAATGTCTCTGTACATTTGCCCATTCATCCTTCTTTCAATCATGTGACGTTTACCAGTACCATTTGCTGAATAGCAGCCCCACACCATCATGTTCCCACCTCCGAACTTCACTGATGGTATGGTGTTTTTAGGGTGATGTGCATTGCCATTTTTCCTCCAAACGCGGTGTGCATTCTGGCAATCCAAACAGTTCAATTTTGCTCTCATCCAACCAGACTATATTCTCCCCGTATTTAACTGGCTTGTCCAAATATTGTCCGCAAACTTTAAACGAGCTTTGATATGCTTTTTTTTCACCAATGGCGTCTTGTGTAGTGAGCGTGCATACAGGCCATGGCGGCAGATTACATTACTCACTATTTTCCTTGTGACAACAGTACCTGCTAATTCCAGGTCTTTTTGAAGGTCTCCACAGGTGGTCCTTGGCTCTTAGACAACTCTTCTGAGTATTCTTTGTACTCCTCTGACAGAAATTTTGCAAGGAGCACCTGATTGAGGTAAATTTATGGTTGTATTGTTGGCTTTCCACTTAGGCATTATGGTGCCAACCGTGCACAGTGGAACGTTCAGAAGCTGCCATTGTTATATTCTCCAACAATAGGTTTATGATGGTCTCGAGACAGCTCTCTGCTCTTACCCATCATGAGATGTGTCTTGACTCACGCCTTGGCAATGAAACCTTTTTGTAGGCCATCAATTAGGACTCAACCAGCTGATATTCATTTGCACTGACAAGGGGCTGGATTGCTGTTTGATTATAGATCGATTTTAGGTGTTGTCTTGGCTTTCCATGCCTTTTTGTACCTCCCTTTCGTCATGGGTTCAACACTTTTTCCCTGTGTCATTTCGCATTTTTATACACAACTTAATTTCTGAGCTCATTTGTTTTTTTCTTCAATTGAGTTGTACAGGTTATAGGTTAACTAATCGTGGAAAAAAGGTTTTAAAATGATTTATTTTGATCTCATTTTTGTATATCACAAAAACAGGGGTCTATAGACCTTTTATATCCACTGGAGCGTCCATTCACCTTCTTTGTTAAAAGTTGTATTATTGACTGTTTTAATTGTGATAGCAGAAATAAATACAGAAGTTAAGTATTTACTACTGTTTAATTGTATCAATAATTTTGGCAATGGGCGCCCCTTTTTTTGGCTTGAGCACCTGCCCATAAAAATAGTCTGTGCACGTGCCAATATAACAACATTCTTTCATCCTGATCACATTTTTGTAATGTGCTTTCAAACTATTAATGTCTGTGGTACAAGAATGGGTTTAACATTTCAAAAAGGTCTTTCTTAAGATTTTCTCGTTATCGCTTCACTTTTTTACTATCGTAATAAGATTTCTTTTTATGTCTGTTCTGAAATGTAAACAATCGCATTTATGATATGACATAGATAACATAGGATGTGCAGACTTATGACAATCGTTTCAGCCCTAATAAAGGATTCCAGCTATACAGAATTATATTGCACAGGTACTTTCAGTCATTGAATGTGTTTAAACATTTATTTATGTACAGTATAGATTTTTACAAACACATGGCATTTTTACGCTGTGCTTCATCCAGGACAGCATCTTTTAACCATCATTATTTAGGCTGTATTGTAAGTCTGTCATTATCTCGATGTTGTTGTAAAATGGTCTAACCTTTGTTTTCTAGGCATATCCTCTGTTGGGAAATTGCTTGCTCAAGTTGTCAGAGGTGGAGGAGGGAGAACAAGTGGAAGCTTATTCAGTGTTGGTTCAGCAACAGACTAGCAAAGATGGCCATGTCTCTCGTAGTGCGGCACTCCAAGTGTACGACATGGAGATCGCCTTGGAGACTGGGCTTGTTTGGGAGATTAAGGTATGATTGACGTTTTAAAAAAAAAAAAAAAACACTGCTAATTCAAACCAGCTGAGCCACATTAAGTGGGTTTTCTGTGCAAGACAAGTTGCTGCCTTAACACATTTGACTTGCCCTGTGTGTTTGTGTAAGTCAGGTTGATGGCATCAAAGTATTTCTACCTGCGTCATTGGCAGATGAAAAGGTGCAAGCGTATCAGAATGGCATCAACATCATCATAGAAACTGACTTTGGTCTAAAGCTGACCTACGACACTGTAGCAGGCATCATGTTACAAATTCCATCCACCTATCAAGGCTTACCACAAGGTCTCTGTGGCAACTACAATGACAAGTCATCAGATGATCTGGCATCGGAGGGAGGAAAACCAGTAAACATCTCAGCTTTAGTAGTAGAAGCGGATGATGTCCCCTGTGAGATGGGTTGTGGCGGTGCGTCCTGTCCCGACCCAAATGACCAAAAGACTCCAGAAGCTGAAAAGGCTTGTGGCATCATTCGAGATCAGCACGGGCCGTTTGCAGGGTGCCACGCCACAGTGTCTCCATTGCCTAACTTTGATGCTTGTGTCAGGTTGGGAAATCGGATTTGCTATTTAATTCTAACTCTATTAACAATAAATGTTTGTTTCCTCCAGACGGTAGAGTTCAGTTTATTACTGATACCCTGATTTGCTTAACATATTCACCATGTGTGTGTCAGCAGGATACAAATGGCCTGATGTCATAAGCAGCAGGACAGCATGTAATTTGCCAGAGAATTAAACAATACTGTAAATCTAACACACAACAGAAGTGTCTAGGGGTGTGGCACCCATGTCGGTACCTACGGTACTTTTTCCCTTCAAAGCGTTCACCATCTCATTGGTTACAAGTTCTCAAAAAGCCTGTTAGAGTGTTTATCTGATCTATTTATTCTGTGTATTTTACATGCATACATTTATCCAAAATTGGAATAGAATATTAAAATCACCTTTGTATTTCAAGGGAGATGTCCTCAGGAGAGAAAGACCAAGAGGTTCTGTGTCGTCACATTGCGAGTTATGCCGTTGCCTGCCAACTAGCTGACACCAAGATTAGTAGATGGAGGAGTGACATCTTCTGTCGTGAGTGTTGTGAACTTGAAGCTTGCTGGTACTACACGTGGCATTTGGGTGTTGAATTTGTGTCTGTTAACTCTCAGGCCTTGTTCGATTTTACCACCCTTTCAGCTTAATAAGAACAATAACCTTAATAATAAGCTTGTGATCTACTGCAATGATTGTCTAAGGGTTTTTTGTATTGCAGTCAGAGCCATACAAATGCTAGCGGGAGACTTTGTGCGGGTCATAATTTAAAATTTGTAGATTTTCAATTTAGTATCATTTCCCTAAAAATACAGTTCATGTAAATGTTCTTCTTTCATCCCAAGCATTTCCCACATGATCAAAATTAAACCAGTAACATGTGATTACAGTAGTTGCAGTGTAATCAGTCAACTTTGGTTCCTATGGCCTTATTTGTCTTTGCAGCTCTGACATGTCCAGCAGGGAGTCACTATGAGCTGTGCTCCTCCTCCTGCTCGTCCACCTGTGCCTCTCTGGAGAGGTCAGAAACCTGCCCAGTGTGCCAAGAGGGCTGCCAGTGTGACGATGGACTCATGTCAGATGGGGACCGTTGTGTGCCTGTGGAGAAATGTGGCTGCGTAGTGGATGGACTTTATTATAAGGTCATTATCAGCAATAAATCACATCTTTTCCCTTACCCTCATTTACTAATGGATGAAAGCGGGGTCTTGTGAACCCTCAAAGACAGAGGAGAGAAGATCCTTACCAATGACAACGAAATACAAAAGAATCAGACACATATAAGAAAGGCGCCAACTAACTGTGGGTATCCTAACTGGACCTTTGTCAAATCCGCCAGAAGAAGAAAGGCCACTACACTCGATCCTGAGGATAAAAACGGGGGGCGAAATGCGGTGGTCACTTATGTGGCTGGTTTGTCTGAGAAACTCAGAAGGATTTTCTACAAATATAACATACTACTACTGCTACTACTACTTTAAACCGCCTTTAAACTGACCCCTAGACAAAAGCTGGTTCACCCCAAGGACTAAGTCGGCAATCCTGTTTATGCCGTGCAGTGTAGAGAAGAGTGTAGGAGCAATGCATTGGAGAAAGTGAGCAACCCCTACACAAACGCATGGCATAACAGGGAAGGGCAGTCTCTTAGAATCTAGAGTCAGCAGTTCATTTGCATCTCAAAAAGAAGGGGGATTTCCCTGAGGACAACAATGTCCAAATTCTGAACAGAGAGAACCGCTAGTTAGAAAGAGGAGTGAATGAAGCCATCGACACTTATGGCTGCCACACACGGAGTGATGTGGGCAACATCGACTGAACTCAGCCACTGGTTTTGCAGCAATTCTAAATTTGAATTCCCATTGCACGATGTAGCAACGTCGCAGGTTAAAAATGCACATAAGCTTTCACACATGCCAAAAATACATTTCCGCGTTTTGAGCGAGTGGGAATCAGCTGCCCACCGCCGAGCCATACAAATACAGTATACAGGTATATAGTATACATATATTGTTTTACAAAATTACTAAAGTCAATTTATAATTTCATTGCTCGTGGATTAAATAGCGAAGCTTGCAGTCATTGTCGCTAAAATGAGCAAGTGATGTACGCAGCGTGCCAGATACAGTCAAGTGATAGGGAGCGAACTGAGGCTCTCAAAATATGCCCACGCTTGCTTTTATTTTCGCCCACATCCTCACTTCATCAACCCACTTCTCCCTTGACTGTCACTCTATCTTTTTATGGTTTAATAAAAGTAGTGCACTGCAATATACTGTATGTGGAGACTCAAAATCCTTTCCAAGGTGACAGTTTAACATCGCAGGGCGTCCGTAGACCAAATCACTCATTGTGCAGGTGTGAGTCGCCAACTGTCACTTTTTTTGCGATGGTCCAGTCCAACTTGGGTTTGGTGGGCTCGTGTCTGTTTATAACAGTCCTGACATCCCTCCTCCAAAGATAATCTCACCAGTCACAACTGGAAACAACAACAAGGGTGTCGTTGTTGCATACTGAGACATAAATAAGACGCTTCCACACCTCAAATATAGAACTAAAGAAACGTGTTGTATTTAACAATCAACAGGAGTTAAAGTGCCACACACACACACAATGAAAAAATGCTGGCACATACTGCGTAGACTGAAAATACTCAAACTCATATTCATGCATTAATGGAATTCTTATTGTGTGTAATACCCGTATATTCTGTTATTTTTCGCCCTGGCCATTGTCCAGAGTTTTTTCTGCTAAACTTGTCTTTTTACAGTCGGATACCTCGGTTTTAATGGAGGACTGTTCTGAGCACTGTGTCTGCCAGTCTGGACAGTTAATCTGTAAACCCACAAGTTGCCAGGAGGGGGAAGAGTGCACCAACAAGGACGGAACTATGGGATGCTTCCCCACAGGTTAGTTCCCAGTCAACTGACACATTCAGTCAGTTCTCAGTCCATGGAAATAAGGTGCACAATAACACAAGACAAGGCAAATAATTTTCACTCAACCTAAAATTTTGGCTACGTTATACCTCAAAATGTTCTCAAATTGATTTTACTTGAAACAAATATTTGCAACTCTGCGAGAGCCCCTGCTGTGGGCTTAACACTC
This sequence comes from Phycodurus eques, assembly GCF_024500275.1. Taxonomy (NCBI): domain Eukaryota; kingdom Metazoa; phylum Chordata; class Actinopteri; order Syngnathiformes; family Syngnathidae; genus Phycodurus; species Phycodurus eques. The sequence continues at coordinate 4,178,657 of NC_084528.1, read as the reverse complement.
TCCATCAGAGCTGTAAATCAGTTTTCTCCCCTCAGAAATTGAAATGTTACATGTAACGTGTCACTGAATAATTACTAAACCATACTCTGTAGACCTTCACTGTTGATTATGCATTTAATTATTTCCAGACCCCTGTGCTGAGGTTGTGTGCAGAACAAAAGAGCACTGTGAAATATCAGAAGGGCAAGCAGTGTGCGTGCCTGATACCAGTGTTCTATGCTGGGCTTTTGGTGACCCACACTACACCACATTTGATGGCTGGAGTTATTCTTTCCAAGGAACCTGCAGTTATGTTCTTGTCAATACCACAGGTTTGTAATTAAATCAAATGGTAGTATGTGTTTTAACTTCCTATAATAAACAGTTGTTTCATTTTCAGTATGTTCTGTATACTTTACTGAAGTTGAACATTCCAGACAAAATTACTGAATCACAGATTTTAATCAACAAAGGTGTCAATCAGATGTTTGTGTAGACCCCTAATGTCCCCATCCATCCATTTCATGGGTGAGTTAGAATGAGAGTTGGGGTACACCTCTGGAATGGTCGGCAGCCAATCATATGGCAATTTAGAGTCTTTAATTAACCTAACAAACACAAGAAAAGCCATATAAGAAAAGATGCAAACTTAAAAAATATGGGAGGGCCTGAGCTGAAATTTGAAATTCCAGAACCAAGGAATTGTGAGGCACATGTACTAATTACTAGTCCACTTTGCTGCCCCCGCAATCCCCTTGAATTTGAATCGTTCTTCCCAACACATTTTGGACACCACTAACTGGTGTGTGCCACAGTATGCAAAGCAATGTTCATAAAAGCACGGATAGATGAGTTTCGTACCTTACTGGCCCACTCACAGCCCGAACCGAACCCATCAAGCAATTTGGGATGCAGATCAATGATCTCTGAGCTCACACGTGTTAATATTGAACTTATTTCAACCTCACCAGGTGTTGATCCCTCCCTGCCAGAGGTAACTGTGACAACCAAAAATGAGCTCCGTGGGAACTCTGAAGGCTCCTTTGTGCGTTCGGCTACTGTGGAGCTGTTGGGCCACTCAATCGCCATTCCAAAAGATGAAAGAGGCTTTGTATTGGTAGGTCTGCTGGAAGTAAAATATAGTGAAAATCACTGTACAGTATATTGTTTCTTTTCAGTGCTACAGAGCGACTCGCTTTTTTTAGATTTTAAAATGGTCCAGGATTTAATTACTGACGTTGGCATGTTGTGCTTCAGCTGTGCTGTGATTCACATTTCTGTCTTCCCTTCCTGCTCTGTCTGACTGTACCATCACTGGCTGGCTATGAAGTGTTGGGGTAGTCTACATGTCATTCTTTATACACAGCATCAGTGATTGCACCTGATCCCTATCAGCACCCTACCCAGCACAGCCCAATTTTCATTTAGTTTCAATCTTTCTGTAAAATCAGCTACCCTCACGTACAGGCCAAGGTACCTATCATAGCTTATACATCTCAATTTTCCCTCTTTAGGTGGATGGAATTAAGACTGGTGTCCCAGTCTTCCTAGAAGGAGGCAGTATTTCTATAACAGAGTCGGGAATAAGAGGCTTCCTCCAGAGTGATATTGGAATTACTGTCACGTTTGATTGGTCTACACTGGTCATGGTTTCCCTCAGCAGCAGCTATTATGGTAATGTGGTTGGGCTATGTGGCAACTACAATGGCAACAAGAACGATGAGATGACAATTCCTGGAGGCCGCACAGCAGTCAATGTGACAGACTGGGCGGGAACATGGAGCATTCCGGATGGTGACCCATTCTGTTACCATTACTGCGATGGAGTGTGTCCTCAATGCTCTGAAGAGGACCGCGTAAGGTAACATTCAGCAAATCACACCCGATTAGTGAGTTGAGGACAGCTTTGGAGCATGTCTAGGCAATTGACTACATGTACTGTAGATTTGCATCTACAGTGTGTTCTGTGAATAAGAGCTTGGCAAAAGTAAGGACGACGCAGGAACTAACCTTGTGTGGGGAGCTGCTGAGTGTAGCCAACCATCTACCTTAGCTAGTTGAGGACAAAAAAGGCACTTCAGTTCGCATGTTCTGTTGGTATTTTAGTTATCTTGGACACCTATCCTGAGTTAAGAATCTGCCACACACAATTTTTCCAGTATTAGCCTGTTCCTGTGAAAACATTCATGGAACAGTCTACATTGTTGATAGTTTTCAGAAGACAAAATGGAAAGAAAAAGTAAGACACAGTAGCTTACAAAGTGACTACACCCCTCATATTTTTGGAAATATTGAATTATATGTTTTCATCAGACAACACTTAAGACTGGGACTTTGCTACAACGTAAAGTCATCAGTGTACAGTAGGTATAACAATGTACATTTACTGTCTCGTCACTGATGGTGTAGTGGTACACTCGCCTGACTTTGGTGCAGGCAGCGTGGGTTCAGTTCCCACTCAGTGACGTTGTGAATGTGAGTGCGAATGGTTTTCCGTGTCTATATGTGCCCTGCGACTCACTGGCGACCAGTTCAGGGTGTAGTCCGCCCTTCGCCAGAAGTCAGCTGGGATAGGCTCCAGCGTCCCGCGACCCTGACCAGGACAAGCGGTGTTGAAAATGGATGGAAATGGATGGATTTACTGTCTCCTCAACATACAGTCATTAATGTCAGCCACTGGGAACAAAAGTGACGCCCCTAAGAGAGAATATCCAAAATGTGCCCAAAGTCTCAACATTATTTGTGACCAACATTATTTTTCAGCAGTGTCCTAACCTTCTTGGGCATGGAGTTCACCAAAGCTTCACAGGTTGCCAATGGAATCCTCTTCCACTCCTCCATGAGGAAATCACCGTATTGGTGCATGTTAGAGACCTTGTGCTCGGGAGTTGGTTGATATATTGTGTGTGCAGGAAAGGCAGTAAGGTTAGAAGCTTAGGAGCAGCGTTCAAATTATTTTACCCTGGTGTCGATGGAAAGAGAAATAGAGTAGGGGTTATTTTAAAGAAAGGGTTAGCTAAGAATGGCTTGGAGGTGAAAAGAGTGTGAGATCGAGTGATGAGGCTCAAACCTGAAATGGAGGTTGTTATGTATGAAGTAATTACTGGCTATGCCCCACTGGTAGGATGTGACCTAGAGGTGAAAGAGAAATTCTGGAATGAGTGAGACAAAGTCTTTCTGAGCATCACAGAGAGAGATTGTAATGGAAATGATGACAGATTAGAGACAGTGGCGCTGAAGAGATGACAGGAATGAGAGCTGGAGGTAGCAGAAATGAAGATGTTGAGGTTCTCTCTAGGCATGACCAGGTTGGATAGGATTATAAATAAGACCATCAGACGGACAGCCAAGGTTAGATGTTTTGGAGACAAAGTTAGAAAGAGCAGGCTTTGATTGTTTGAACACACCCAGAGGCGAGATTGTGAGTATATTGGTCGAAGAGTGATGAGGATGGAGCTGCCAAGCAAGAGAGCTAGCGGAAGACCAAAGAGAAGGTAGATGATAGATGTAGTGAGGGAAGACACGACGGCAGTTAGAGAGGAGGATGCAGGAGATAGGCTTATATGGAAAAGGATGACACGCTGTGGTGTCCCCTAACACGGGACAAGCCAAAAGCTAAAGAAGAAGACAAAGACAAAGAGACCTTGTGCTCCTCATTAGTTTCCAGATTAGATCCACCTATGACAATCTACCTTGTCTTCGAAACCTCCACCAATGGTTTGGTGCTGAGGACACTTTAGTGCCAGCATCACTCAGGAAGCCCAAGACAGTTACACTTCCATGGTTGACTGTAGGAACATTTGTCTTTGTATTCCTCACTTGATTGCCACCTCACACATCCAGCCATCCATTTTCTGAGCCGCTTCTCCTCACTAGGGTCGCGGGCGTGCTGAAGCCTATCCCAGCGATCATTGGGCAGGAGGCGGAGTACACCCTGAACTGGTTGCCAGTCAATCGCAGGGCACATACAAACAAACAACCATTCGCACTCACAGTCAAACCTACGGGCAATTTAGAGTCTGCAATTCATGCATGTTTTTGGGATATGGGAGGAAACCGGAGTGCCTGGAGAAAACCCATGCAGGCATGGGGAGAACATGCAAACTCCACACAGGCGGGGCCGGGGATTGAACCCCGGTCCTCAGAAATGTGAGGCTGACGCTCTAACTACCGTGCCGCCCCACCTCACACACTTTAACCAAAATAACGCACCCTCTTAACCAAGGAAGTTTAATTTTGTCTCATCAAAGCACTGTCTGCTTGTCTTCAGCAAACTGCTTGCGGGCTTTCTTGTGCATCCTCTTCAGAAGAGGCTTCTTTCTGGGACGATGGCCATGCAGACCAATTTGATGCAGTGTACATCTTCAAGTATAATATTCATATTGAGCAACAATTATTATTTTTAAGATCCTTGGCGAGGGAGCGAACTGAGGCTCTCTTCCAGGGACCAGTATCAGAGAGTGGGAGTGACACCACCAAATTTAAAACATCTTCTCCCCATTTACACATTGAGTCACATGACACCAGGGAAGGAAAATGTCTAATTTGTACATTTTCCATAAAGAGTGTACACCCGTTTGTTGCCTGTGGTTTTGATATGAATGGCTGTGAGATATTTTGAGTGGACCGTAAATTTATTCTGTTGAATAAACTGTATACTGACAACTTTCCATTGTAGCAAAGTCTCATTTCATCCGTGTTCTCCCATGTTAAAATCAGATTAAATAGTTACAAAAATTAGAGTAGTATATTCACTTTAGTGAGATACTGTAGACTCACTGTTAACGTTTACATAAGTACCAGAAAAAACATCCGTCCATTTTCTTCCGCTTATCCAAGGTTGGGACGCGGGGGCAGTAGCTCTAAAAGGGAAGCTCAGACTTCCCTCTCCCCAGCCACCTCATCTAGCTCTTCTGGGGGGATCCCGAGGCGTTCCCAGGCCAGCCGGGAAACATAGTGTTTCCAGTGTGTCCTGGGTCGTCCCCGGGGTCACCGCAACAGGGAGGCGTCCTAATCAGATGCCCGAGCCAACTCATCTGGCTCCCCTCAATGTGGAGGAGCCGTGGCTCTACTCTTGAGCCCCTCCCGAATGACCGAGCTTCTCACCCTTTCTCTAAGGGAAAGACACTGCGGAGAAAACTAATTTCGGCCACTTGTACCCGGGATCTTGTTCTTTCGGTCATGACCCACAGCTTGTGGAGATAGGTGAGAGTAGGAACGTAGATCGACTGGTAAATTGAGAGCCTCGCCTTTTGACTTAGCTCCTTCTTCACCACAGTGGACCGATACAACATATGCATCACTGCAGACGCTGCACCACTCCGCCTGTCGATCCCCTGCTCCATTCTTCCCTCACTCATGAACGAGACCCCAAGATATTTGAACTCCTCCACTCGGGACAGGATCTCATCCCCGACCTGGAGAGGGCTCTTCACCCTTTTCCGACTGAGGACCATGGTCTCAGATTTGGAGGTGCTGATTTTCATCCCAACCGCTTCACACTCGACTGCAAACCGCTCCAGTGAGAGTTGGAGATCTTGGCTTGATGAGGTCAACAGAACCACATCATCTGCAAAAAGCAGAGATGCAATATTAAGGCCACCAAACCGGACCCTTCCATGCCTCGGCTGTGCCTAGAAATTCTCTCCATAAAAGTTATGAACAGAAACGGTGACAAAGGGCAGCCTTGGCGGAGTCAAACCATCACCAGAAACGAATCCGACTTTGGTGTGACTGTGAGGGCAAATGGTTGTTTGTTTATATGTGCCCTGCGATTGGCTGCCGACCAGTTCAGGGTGTACCCCGGCTCCAGCACACCCGCGACCCTAGTGAGGATAAGCGGTACGGAAAATGGATGGATTATCATAATAATAATAATAATTATTATTATTATTGCTGTTGTTGTTGTTATTGTTATGATTATTAAGGAAGTATGTTTGCCTGTAAAAAAAATAATAATAATAATGCTCATAATGGTTATGGTTGTCAACACGTTTTTTAAGTAGTATTGACATATTTTTCCTCAAAGCAGTTATACTGTAGTTGCATTAATTTGTACATTTTTTAATTATTATTATTTTTTAACTGAACAAAAATTTTTTTTTGTCCCTCTATTCCTATTTCAGATACACTGGTCCTGAATTCTGTGGGATACTGAGCAATAAGAAGGGGCCTTTTTCTCGTTGCCACGGTCGTGTGCCAGTCAGGGAGGCTGTGTCAGAGTGCTTGTACGATGTCTGTCTCAATGCAGGACGACATGAAGTACTGTGTGAGTCCTTGAGCAATTACCTTGCTGAGTGCCAGGAAGCAGGAGCAACTGTGTTACCATGGAGACCACAGGCCAACTGCAGTAAGTTTTTTACATTGAAGATAAAACAGCATGTTTTGTGCTTTATGCTACACGCCACTGAAATATAATTCAGAATATCTACATAGCACAATCACAGAAATTACTACAGACATGCAGTGCAGTTCTACACTGCAGCAAAGTACTCACAGTAATAAAAACTATTACCTCTGATTAATATTGAACATTGTAAAAGGGCTAACCCCTTGTAAAAGAAGACTATTATATTATTTAAGTTAACAATGTTTACAGTAAAACAGTGAAACTGTGTTTTTTTACAAGATATTTTCTCCCTCTGCCCTCAGCTCTTGAATGTCCAGACAACAGTCATTATGAGGTGTGTGGCCCAGCCTGCCCAGCCAGCTGTGCTGCTCAGCCAGAAGTGTGCCACAAGGCGTGTGTTGAAGGCTGTTTCTGTGACCACGGATATGTTGTCAGCCGAAATGGGTGAATGCAAACGTCCCATTTTTTTCCATTGCCATGTGCTACCTGTGACCTAATGTAGAATATCTGCCCTAATTTTATTGGCTGTTCTTCATCGCAACAAAATTATCAAAATCAAGTTTCCGCTGCTTGATCAGAGGACTCAAGTAGGGTTCCAAATCCTTATGGTTATTAACAACACAGTGTTTCTGGAACGTAGGACCCAACCCAGTTTAGGCAATATACAATAATCAGATCAGATTTGATCATTTCCCTCTCCGTCCGATCAAAGTCAGCAAAGACCCGATTCTTAAATGTCTCTAAAAGATTATCCTGGCTGATTATTCTGTGGTGTGGGGTGTATTAAGAATACGTTTTCCTCATTGATCTAATCAGAAACCATTGGGGTTGAAAATCGTCAATATTTACCATCACAAAGCCTTAAGTGTGTGGTCAGCACCGAGTTCGGTTGAACCTCAGACTCTGTGATTGTGATGTGAACCGGAATAATATGTAATTAGGAAGCAACCTGAAGCTTGGCTATTGTTGGACACAAGCGCAACTGGTTTCACAATTGGTTTGTGTTTATTACGTTTTAAACTGGGTATAAAAGTGGAGAAAAAAGATGACCCTCGTACACTGTATTCCATAAATTACATATTTGATGATGGCCAGCCATATCTTGGCCAGCCAAGCAAGAATCTTGCTGTCTTGAGTGATTTCTCACAAAGATACAAGTTGATGGTCTACCTACTGGTCATTAATGTTTGACGCACCTCTGATGGCGTTGCCTTGGCGCAAGTGTATTCCTCTGAACACCTCTCTGGGCATAAAGGGGTCATCAACTGGGGACTACTAGTCATAGATGTTTCACTTCTTTAAGCCTTTTACATCTTCTGATGGTAGAGCGATTGCAGAGATCTCTCCCTGCCACTCGCTGCTAATGTCCCAGGTGTTTTTTGGCCCACAACTCCTGTGCTTCCTTATTAGCCACAGCCAGAAGCTGCCCCTCCCTCCTTCCTCCGCTAGTTATTTGATGCCTTTCCGAAACCCTGCTCCTGATCATTCTATGCCGTGGAGCAGGCGAACGGTTGAGGACCCAACAAAACCCGTGCATCCCACTTTGATGGTACAAGTGATGGCTTTCCAGCCAGACTCCCCGCACTCTTCTGCCAGGTCTGCATACTTTGAACGCTTCTGCTAGTTAGCAGGCTCCATCTCCTTTTCCCAAGGGACAGAGAGCTCCACCAACTTGAGGGTCTCTCGTGGCTCTGACCACATGATCACATCTGGCCGGATCGATTTTTCTCTTCCTGGAGAATTGGAGCTTTCTTCCCAGGTTGATCCTGTTGGATCACTCACTCACTGTCATTTGAGAGGAGTCTTATCACCCGATCTCGAAGGGAAAGCCTAGACACTCTGCGGAGAAAACTCATTTCGGCCACTTGTATCCGGGATCTTGTTCTTTCGGTCATGACCCACAGGATGTGACCATAGGTGAGGGTAGGAAGGTAGATCGACCTTTCGTCTTAGCTCCTTCTTACCACAACGGACCGATACAAAGTCCGCGTCACTGCAGACGCTGCACCGATCCGCCTGTCGATCTCTCGTTCCCTTCTTCCCTCACTCGTGAACAAGACCCCAAGATATTTTAACTCCTCCACTTGGGGAATGATCTCAGATCTCTCCAACCTGGAGAGGGCACTCCACCCTTTTCCGACTGAGTACATTGGTCTCAGATTTAGAAGTGCTGATTCTCATCCCAGCCGCTTCACACTCTGGTGCGAACCGCTCCAGTGAGAGTTGGAGATCACAGCTTGATGAAGCCAACAGGACCACATCATCTGCAAAAAGCAAAGATGCAATACTGAGGCCACCAAACCGAACCCCCTCTATGCCTTGGCTGCGCCTAGAAATTCTGTCCATAAAAGTTATGAATAGAATCGGTGACAAAGGGCAGCCTTGGCGGAGTCCAACCCTCATCAGCAGGGAGTCCGACTCCATGCAAATCTCATCCACCCCTGGGCCCGAGGAGCTTTTTAACCGCCTCGGTGACCTCAACCCCAGAGATAGGAGAGCCCACCTCAAGGGAAGGTGTGTCGGTGGAATTGAGGAGGTCTTCGAAGTAGTCTCCACACCGACTCACAACGTCCCAAGTTGAGGTCAATAGCACCTCATCCTCACTATACACAGTGTTTATGGTGGACTGCTTCCCCCTCCTGAGATGGCGGATGGTGAACCAGAATTTCCTTGAAGCCGTCCGGAAGTCGTCCTCCATGGCCTCACCGAACTCCTCCCACGTTTTTGCCTCAGCGATCGCCAAAGCTGCATTCCGCTTGGCCAGCCGGTACCAATCAGCTGCCTCAGGAGTCCCACAGGCCAAAAAGGCCCGATAGGACTCATTCAGCTTGACGGCATCCCTCACCGCTGTTGTCCACCAATGGGTCCGGGGATTGCCGCCACGACAGGCACCGACTACCTTACGGCCACAGCTCCAGTCGGCCGCCTCGGCAATAGAAGCGCCGAACATGGTCCACTCGGACTCAATGTCCCCCAACTCCCGCAAGACGTGGGTGAAGTTGTCCCGGAGGTGGGAGTTGAAACGCCTTCTGACAGGGGATTCTGCCAGACGTTCCCAGCAGACTCTCACAATATGTTTGGGCCTGCCTGGTCGGACCGGCATCTTCCCCCACCATCGGACTCAACTCACCAACAGGTGGTGATCAGTTGACAGCTCTGCCCCTCTCTTAACTCGAGTGTCCAAGACATGCGTCCAAGTCCAATAACAGAAAACCACTCGGGTTCTGATTGGGGGGCCGTTCCTCCCAATCACGCCCTTCCAGGTCTCATTGCCCACGTGAGCATTGAAGTCTCTGAACTACTGTTTGGTGCATAGACATGAACAACAGTCAGGACCTGTCCCCCCACCCAAAGGCGGAGGGAGGCTCCCCTCTAATCCACCAGGGTGAACACCAACATACAGACGCCGCGCCGGGGGGGCAATAAGTATACCCACACCTGCTCGGTACCTCTCACCATGGGCAACTCCAGAGTGGAAAAGAGTCCAACCCCTCTCAAGTGGACTGGTACCAGAGCCCAAGCTGTGTGTGGAGGCGAGCCCGACTATATCTCGTCGGAACATCACACACCAGCTTGGGCTCCTTCCCTGCCAGAGAGGTGACATTCCACGTCCCTAGAGCCAGTTTCTGTAGCCAGGGATCGGATCGCCAAGGTCTCTGCCTTCGGCCACCGCCCAGCTCACACTGCACCCGACCCCTATGGCCCCTCCCCTCCCTGGGTATGCATAATACCTTGCAGTGTTTCACCCTGCTGATTGTCCTGTCGGCCTCTTTCGGACTGTTTTACTTACTCCCTGTTCGAATCTGGGAGCCAGCTGCTCTCGCTAGTTGGTCAAAGGATTCCCTCAGCCCGAACACCGTCTGAGCCTTTCCCTGCATGTGTCCCCTGTAAGCTGATCACCGTGGCAGTTCCGGTGTGTGCCAAAAAGGCTGGAAAAGGCATCTTGGTAGTCCTAGCCACTTCGTGATAACGAGTTTGCCAGCCTATCTAGCTTGTGTGCAACTGAGGAGGAGACTTTGCTCATCTTAAGAAGCACATCACCCTTGGGTGCAGCATGAACTGGTCACGCCATACTTTGTAGTTCCCGGGGAGCTGGCTCTGACTGATCCTGGCCTGGCCTTTCCTCCTTCTGCCTGTCAGAGAGGTCTGCTGTGGAGGTTCGGCCTAGGCTATGGACAGGTTGACTTGACAGCAGTGGTATTTCTTCACCGCCTGTGACAAAGATCTGCTGATGGTTGCTTCTGACCCCCATTCTGAGTAACAGGCTGCAAGATTTAACCGGTCTGATCTTCATCCTCACCCACCCCGCAAGCTCGTCAATCCTCTTCAGCAGTATTATTGTACATGCTGCTTTCTGAAGAATGCTGTTGACGATGTCCATATAGGCCCTCATCAAATTGTCCATTATTCAGGTATAGTAGCAAAATTGGCCATGTAGCTTAGATACAGGGTTCCTACAGGTGCGATGTAACTCGAATTAGTACATAAATTGGAACATGCCGTAGTCCTGTTCAAAGTAGTTCAAACTTGGCCATTCGTAAACTTGAAACATCGTACTGTATATGGGAATGAAAGCCACTGTGACATGTCCTCTGATATCCATTCTGATGTTTTTCAGATGTGTTGAAAAGGAGAAGGGCTGTGGCTGTAACCATGACGGATATTATTACCTGCCGGGTGAGGTGTTCTGGGCTGACTCTCAGTGTAAAAAACAATGTCTGTGTGATGCTGCGACACAAACGATACAATGTAAACCAAAGGGGTGTCGAACCGGGGAACAGTGCCAAGTTGTGGATGGCGTCCAGGACTGTTATTCAATCAGCTTCAAGACTTGCTCTGCACGTGGAGATCCTCACTTCTACACCTTTGATGGATTAAAGTTTGACTTCCAGGGCAATTGTGTCTACCGACTGGCCACTGTGTGTAAAAACCCTGAAGGTCTTCAACACTTTGAGGTACATTAATGAATGTGGTTTGGTTGTTGCAGATGGAAAATGATTGGTGTCACCTCTTCTGTTTTTATGTCCTCTCCACTCAGGTAAACCTGGAAAACAACAATCGTGGAAACAGAAGAGTTTCTTATGCCAAGGTGGTGACTGTAAAAGTCTTTGGAAATACATACACATTCTCAGTGGACAACCCACATAAAGTACTGGTAAGTTACATAGACACACACACACACACACACACAACACACACGCACAAACAGACGCAGTTTAAATTATGTGTGTGTTTATTTTTTTGCTGCAGGTGGACAAGGTGAAAAACTCTCTGCCCTTCTCCTCCAATCAATCACTGGTTCAGGTTTATCGCAGGTACAGACTGGCTGTACTTGAAACTGCCTTTTTAAAGGTATGAAAAACCCTTCAAAAACAATTTACAGTTGTTGTGGTGACAACACATTTGACTTATGATCAAAATTCATCATATCAAAGGCATACTACATGTGTGCAAAATTGCTGGCAAACTTCTTTTTTTAAAAAAATTCATTCTGGCGTCTGCGAACGTTTTTTAAACGAAAGTTCATTTCAGGCTTTGTTTGAACACACTGCAGTATATACGAGCCTTCATAAGTTGGGGGATAAACGCTGTATTCGGCAAGGCCTCCATTTATGTTTACTGTACGTGCACGAGGCGCGTTCAGGGGCACACTGTAAATAGGAAAAGAAAATTTCTTTTGGTACATAATTGTAAAAATTGATAACTAGGAAAAATATTATTTTTTATTTCTTTAGTTAAAATACTGAACCGTGACACTGTCATAATATGGAATTCATTGTTTTTTAATATAAGACGAGATAAGATAAAATATTTAGTTTATATAGTCAGCCTGAGCTGCTTGGAATGCAAAGTTATCAATGTCCTTTCACCATCATTCCTGTCATTCCAGTTAGATTAAAATTTTGAATCATGAACCATGAACTGAACTAATTCATATTTGGAAAGGTGAACTGATCTTGAACACTGGGTACTCTAGCAGGACAGTGAATCAAAATGCGCAGTCTTAACAGCTCTAAATCCTATTGAACATAGAGTATATGGAAGGAGTGTTTAAAGTTATTTCATTGCCATTTGTGAGTTTTTCTTTCTTTAACAGAAGAATCCCAACAATTTTGTTTGTCTATTTGTCTGTACTGAAATCTGTTAGTTAGATTATCCCACAAGCCGTTGTGTATGTCCGTGTCTTTGTACCGTTACATGGTATCACTGTGCGCTAGAAAAAAGTGATGATGACGACGACAAAGAATACAGTTCAACACGTTGAGTACTGTAAGTCTCAGAATTACTGTATGTTGGATTTCAAAATCATTATCAGTGAATTGAGCATTTTATCATATAAGTGCAGGAAGTTTTAGTTTTTTTCATATTAAATGTGCACACAATACAAAGTACCAGTACTTTGAAACTTACAACATAACTGAGTCCATCCATCCATCCATTTTCCTCACTTATCCAGGGTCACGTCATGGGGGCAGCAGCCTTAGCAGGGAAGCCCAAACTTCCCTCTCCCCAGCCACTTCATCCAGCTCTTCCAAAGGTATCCTGAGGTGTTCTCAGGCCAGACTACAAACAGAGTCTCTCCAGTGTGATCTGGGGCCTTCCACAGGGCCTCCTCCCAGCGGAATGTGCCCGCAACACCTCACCCGAGATGCCTCCAGGAGGCATCTGAACCAGGTGCCTCCAGGAGGCATCTGAACCAGGTGCCTCCAGGAGGCATCTGAACCAGGTGCCTCCAGGAGGCATCTGAACCAGGTGCCTCCTGGACCGAGTGTGGTTCCTCCCGATGCAGAGGATCAGCGGCTCTACTCAGACCCCCTTCCGAATGACTGATTTTCTCACCCTATATCTTGTTATTTTGGTCATTACCCACAGCACCTTACCATAGGTTAGGATGAGAATTTATATCGACCAGTAAATGTATAACTTCACCTTTCGACTAGGCTCCCTCGTCACTATGACAGACCGCTGCAGAGTCCACATCACTACAGACGCTGCACCAATCCACCTGTCGATCTCAATTTTCTTGTCAGGGCCTCTTGACCTTACTCCTTCCCTGCCAGAGAGGTGACGTTCTACATCCCTAGAGCCAGCTTCTGTAACAATGCTTTGAATCGCCATCCAGTTCACACTGCCCTTGACCCCCTGGGCCACTCTCACTGGTGGTTCCAGAGGGGGGCCCGGGTGACCTGCAACCTGGGGGGGGGGGGGGAAGAAAACATGGTCCATTTTGCATCATACGAGGTTCTGAGCTGTGCTTTGTCTGGCCGATCACCTAGGACCTGTCAGCCCTAGGTGGCCCTACCAGGGACATAAAGCAACTTAGCTCTGAGGATCATCGCAACAGATAAAACACTCCACCACGGTGAGGTGACGGGTCAAGCAAGGGGTACTCAGTGCAGTTAATAGAAAAACAACGTTTTCCAGTTTGAAGAACAGTTCTTTGCGCCACATTCTTTCATAAAACCAACATAGTCTACATGTGTTTGTTTTGGTGATGTATGACGACAAAATGGCTAAAATATTTCTTCCTAAATCTTTTCCTTAGGTCTCTTTTGACTTTGTAAGTGCAGTCAGAGTCCAGTTGGCGACTAGTTATCATGGTACAATGTGTGGTCTTTGTGGAAACTTTAATGATAATCCTGCTGATGACTTGATGCTGCCCAATGGGACGCCAGCTTCGAATGCCAACGAGTTCGGAGTGAACCAATGGGTGGCCAACAGGCCGGGTTGCTCTCGAGAATGTAAGCTTACTGCTGATATTTGTACTCTCTATTGTGCTGTACATTTTTATTTTAAAACACATTTTTTATATAACTCTGAAACGTCTTATTTGTTGTTTGTTTATTTACCCTCTCGGAAATGAAATACACTCACAATAATTAAAAGGATGGATGTGCCCCAAAATGAAGAGGAGCTACTGCGCACGTGTCTATGGTTTAAGATTTTTGCGCCCCAGGCCGGAAATACATCATAAATAAGACAACAACAAAGGATTCGTGACGCAGGAGAGGACCCAACAGCAGAGATCAGCAAAATGAGTAAACGTATAGGGCGTTTTCTTCTCTACATAACAGGCAAACAGGGGGGGGGGACACCCAGGTAGTGGTAGCAAGGACTTTGGGGGCTGAGACTCGACCAGACAAGGGAGCCCCCACAGGCAGGCAAGTTTGCAGGCGATACTGATAAGGATCTTTGCACTTAGTACGTACGACTTCGTGAGCTTGATGCGACGGACAGTATGACTGCTCAAGACGATCTAATGACGAGGCGGCGTTCGGGACCAGTTTAAATAGATTGTTGATGATGATTATGAAGATGATGAATTGCAGCTGGTCCCGGCTCCAACTCCTGCGCGTAGACAAACCTACGAACACACACACACAGGGAGGGGTTCAGGATACTGAGGCAGCAGCACTGACACTTTTCTTATCATTCGTTATAGTATTTATCCTGCTCATCTCCAAACAGATATGCATATATTTCAAAATTGTTATACTTTATTATTTTATGTTTCTTCTTAGTGAGTTGTGTGGCGGCACCCTAGCACACGCTATTGGCCAGCCACTTCTGCACTGCAGGTCTACACAACTCCAAAGTACAATCACAAAAATAAAAAGTAGATTGTCACATGAGGGCGACTGCTGCTGATATAAAATGAAATATTTGGTATATAAAATAAGATTGACCCTGATGAACTTCTGCTCCCAGGTAAGGGCTGTGCCCAGTCCCTCCCCCCTGACATAAAACCACCAGGCTACACATCAGTCTGTGACATCATCACGGCAGAGGATGGGCCCCTGGCTGACTGTGTAAGCCGAGTGGATTCCAAGCAGTTCCGCGAAGACTGTATCTATGACGTGATGCTTAACGATGGCAAACAGGAAGCTGCCTGTGACATCATCAGTGACTATGTGGAAGAGTGTCAGGTAAAGGGAGGCTGTGTGAAGTCGTGGAGGACCAGGCGACTCTGCTGTAAGTGCAATAACACTCTTCATCAAAAGTGCCAATAGTACGTACTCTTCAGTAGAAGTACATATACCCATCCACCCATCCATCCATCTGCCAATTAGTGTTGTCTTAACCTGTGTGACTGCTATACAGCTAACCACATTGTTCCAAGATTTGTGCTACTCTATCTCAGCAGAAGTAATGGAGCAAAAGTTAATGCACTGTCATCATTAATTATACGATTACTTACATAGATTAAATTCTAAATCCAGACATACCATACGAAATATCCTGGCACCCGGCATGCCTGATATGCAGTTTTTGTTTTGTTGTTGTCTATAATCAAAACATTTTAAAAATGTTTGCATATAAATGTTGCCTACACAATGAGGTAGATCCTCATGTCCAACATCAGTGACCTCTGAATTTACAATGCAGTTTAGATGAATCCACAAAATTTACCACAGTCGTATTCCAGAATCTTAACGACAACATGGCGACGAGTGGACAGTGCTATAGCTGCAAAGAGTGTCTGACTACCGATACATGTATTCTTGCATTTTGTTTTGGTCATGGCTTACTACGTTTGGCAAATAATCACAATTAGCAATAAAAAAAAAAACAGAAATTGTTGTTGACCTTAAAAATTCTCAACACAATGGGCTCTTATTTTCACGACCAGTGGAAATCCAGCACGGGGGCGTGGCATAAATATGTGTGGAGGTGGGCTACACGTGGTTTCGGTAATTTCACAGACGCGCACAAGCCGGCGTTATTAAAAGAGGGTGGTCTGCGTCGCCGTAGGAGTGAACACAGCCAGCTTCATTCGCCGCCAATCAAAGTCTCATCTCAAAGGCTTGTCTCATTCCCTTTAAATGGGTGCGCAATGGGTCTCACATGGAGACATCTCTGTGTGAAAGAGGACCATACGTAATGGCACCGATCCGTGCACTGTCACTGCTCTTGGCAGGTGTGGCAACAGACAATGCGAGCTGGTACCCTTATTAAATACAGAATGAGCTGGCGATACCCACCTTCGACTTCAATATGTCCGTAAACCTCATGTATCTATCCCCACACCCGATCAATTAATTTATGTTCCCGCCCCCCCACACCTGGCCCAGCCAGACGTGGTCTCAGCAGTCGTAAGTTTAGACAGCCTTTCTGCCGACACATTTTCTCCCCGCTGGGCTCATTTCCTTGGACGTACCCTCACTGTGCCATAATGCCCAACTTGTCGTAGACCAGTCTGCTAAATTGGCAACACCTGCAGCAAGCCTTGCACTTGCAAGAAAACCAGGATACGCCAGTTTATGCGCTCCTCCGCAGATACGCCAGCTACAAAAATAGAATGTTTTGTGTGTGTGTCAGGGATGCAGTGCCCAGCCAACAGTATGTACAGCATCACAGCTCCTGGCTGTCCACTCAGCTGCACCTCTCTCTCAACACCTGTTGAGTGTAAAACTCCACCCAGTGAGGGTTGCATGTGTAACCCTGGTTACTTTTTGAGCCAGGTAAGGGGACTTTTTAATTATTGTTGGTGGTGACTGTTCACCCTTGTTAGCATGGAATATACTTTATTACATCAGCAAAGCATAGGACATATTCATTCAGTACGTTTGACTTTTCTAAAAGGATCGCTGCGTGCAACTGGCTGAGTGCGGGTGCCGCTTCAAAGGCAAATACATGGAGTCAGGTGAGGCATTCTACCAGGACTGCCATCTGCCGTGTGTGTGCCATGGAGGAGTGGTGGCCTGTAAGAGGACGCCCTGCGGAAGACCTCATAAATGTGGAGTTATAGAGGGATCACTGGGCTGCTATAACATAAGGCAGCTATCACTCAGCAATCGTGGGAAAAAATGATTGTTTATATGCAAAAAAAAATCATCTCATTGACCTAAAGCCAGTTGCTCCTGATTGATTCGATAGTTTCCAAAGTAATTGTAGTTACACTGTCTAAATTTGTAAAATCACAGTTATTCTTATTTGATTGCATGGATAAATAATTCTAGCTGTGTTAACTAATGAATGAAATTAGGATTTTTTTTTTTGTTAACTGCAACTTTGATGTGATAAACTAATAATTATTTATATCAATTCTATTTCCATCATAGATGAATAATCAGTTTTTTTTTTCTAGATGCTTTAATTGAACTACCTATACACTGAAAACTAGTTGATTTAGTCTGATTTTGTTGACTCATCCTGTTCCTCTCATCATTATTAAATGAATTTCTACAGCATTTGTGTTGAGCCTGTGATCTATATACACGTAAGTTGTAAGTACATAAGATGTTATCAAAATGTTCAATTAAAGGACTAAATCAGCCACACAATTAGATACACAGGTAACACAGCCCCCTATATTTGCCTTACCCCACTCTAGTTGACCATTTTAACAAAGTTCCATTAAGATTAGGTAGTTTCATATGCAACATTAACCATGCAGTATATTTACAATCTAATGTTCTTTTTTCCACCATCCACCAGCAAGAAAACATTTAAAGCTTGGTTCCTTGCACCCATTTTCTACACAGGTTGACAAATCACCCTAACATTCACACCTATGGCTATGAGTAATTGAGAGAAACCTCATGCACAGGGAGACTCCACAAAGACATGGATCTGACTGTGAGGCAGACATGCTAATCACTATTCCACCATGGAGTCTGTATAAAACAAACAAACAAAAATGGGTAGCACTAGTAGTAAGAGAGTACCACCAATAGTCCTATCGAACAATTTATGTTGCTACTCATCTATCCATTGTTGTGTGCATTTTTTTCCACATCCTTCCACCAAATCGCTCTCGAAAAAAGATTCAAACCGCGAACCTCTATTTTGCTAGTCTTTCCTTGCCACGGGTGCCAAAGTACGTTTGTGTTCATGTCGGTTCTCTTTGTGTGAGAAGTGTGCTTCCATACCTGTTCTAAATCGGTGAATGAATATAGTGTAACGAATATTCCCAACAAAATACAATTGTCAGAGGCACCCCAACAACTGATGACTTCTGAACCCTTAGTCACCAAATCAGTTCCGCAGGACACCAGATATCTGGTTTTAACTCAAGTGGGCCCATAAAACTAGATAAAGGTCCTCCTCACTGCCTCGGGGGACTTCCCGGTAACAAAGACCTTACAGTGTCGAAGGCTACATTGTGACCGGACGTGGCAGTTCGGAATAATTGATGACAATGGATTTGTGAGTTCAACTGGCCTGAATGGATTTTTTTTAGTTAACCAAGCTCGCCATGAACCCGCCAGGAGAGTTACAAAGAGCCTTTTCACATTCTTCACAGCCCAGTCTGATTTCTCTAAACAGACTCTCTGGGATCCTTTGTAGAGTATGAGCTATGCCCACTTGCGCTTAGAAGTCACCTCCAAGCTGAATTAATGACTGCATATTAGTGTGACGTTCAGTTTTTCGAACAATAAAAACTCTGCATGGATTTTCCAAGTGTATATCGTGATATCAAGGTCATTAACGACTGCGACAGTCACCACAACTAAGATCACTTCACAAAGTTTTACATTACAAACAGGACCCAGACAAGGATGTCCACTCTCACCGATGCTATTTGCAATATTCATCGAGCCTCTTGCTGCCGCTATACATCAGAATTCTAATATTAAAAGGTATCTGTTCACTAGTGACAACACAAAATCAATCTATATGCCGATGATATTCTTCTTTACTTACAGGAGCCCAAGTATTCTCTTCAGGCAGTCTTCAATCTCATTAAAACTTTTTCCAAAAATATTAGACTACTCTATTAACTGGACAAAATCAACAATACTCCCAACAACAGCAAACTCGTGGACCCCTGCAGATCAAATCCCAGATTACCCTATTCCTATAGGAAACATTTAGGTATCAATATTTAGTCAAAACTCACAGAGCTAACCAATCTAAATTACATAACACTTCTGGGAAAAAAATCTCAGCTGATTTAAGACGCTGGAATTACTTGCCTATATCATTACTGGGACGAATAGCTACAATAAAAATGAAAACCTTACCTCAAATAAATTATTTATTTACAATGATTCCATTTAAGACCACATTTAAATGGTTTCAAATCTTACAAACTGCTGTAATACATTTTTATTCAAAAAATAAGATAAACAGAATCAGTCTATCCACTCTTCAGAAAAGTAAACAGGAGGGATGCCTAAATGTTCCCAACTTTAAACACTATTATTTAGCTAAACAATTACAATACCTCAGCAAATGGTTGCAACACACTGAGGAGTGTGATTCTTGGCTAGAATTGGAACAAACAGACTGCAACATCAAACTCCCAAAAGTCCCATTTATTTCCACGAGTCTTAAACGCCATAAATGCTTCAAGAACCCAATAATCGCATCCACCTTAACGGCTTGGTGGCAAAGCTCAGAATCTACAGGATCTCAATTAGCTCCCAATATGCTCTCCCCAATCTGTCATAATTCAGATATAGAAATTAATAATATACCCCTTCATTTTAGTACATGGGAACAATATGGAATTAACCACCTACAACAACTATTTAACAATAATGTTTTTAGGACCAGTGATGAACTCCATCCATCCATCCATTTTCTACTGCTTATTCGAGGTCGGGTCGCAGGGTCAGTAGCTTTTGCAGGGACGTCCAGATGCTCCTCTCGATGTGGAGGAGCAGCGGACCCCCTCTATGCCTCGGCTGCGCCGAGAATTTCTGTCCATAAAAGTTATGAACTGAATCGGTGACAAAGCTATGGCCCCTCCCACAGGTGGTGAGCCCATGGGAAGGGGGACCCACGTTACCCTTTCGGGCTGTGCCACCAGGCGCTCGCCTTCGAGCCCCACCACCAGGCCTGGCTCCAGTGGGGGGCCCCGGTGACCCGCGTCCGGGCAAGGGAAAACGAAGTCCATTGTTTGTCGTCATCATTAGGCGAATTTGACCCTGAAACGCTTGAAGAAATTAAATTTGAAGGAACTCAGGCAATTGACATCACCAACCTAGACAACACGTTACGCACCTCGAGTATCGACGCTAAGACGCCCAAACCCCTGTTTGGCATCCCTGGTTCCCTAACGGACCATAACTTAATAGCCTTAACCATCCTTGGTTACGGCATGATTTGCAGTTAAGACTTTACACCAATCTGATCGGCCTGATCCGTAGATAATTAATAACAATTAGCATTTTATGCTGCTTGACTGATCGGTTTTAGTCACAAGTCGCCGAGCCGATCAATGGCGTCATTGAGTAGACACAGGCGCTTACTTTCTGACCCTCTTTTCCAAATTAAATACACATTTATCCAAACCAATATATGCTACAATGCATACAATTGAATTGACCTGGAGTGACATATCATACAGAGATGTTTACATCATTTTGATTATTTAGTGACATGAAAGAAGCAAAATATGTATTAAAAACAGCTCTTAGTACATAGTACTGCAGGTTAACAACACTGCATACGACCACAATATAATACAATACAATGTTAAATACCACAATCACAATTGAATAGGTAGAATTTTTCATTTTGCTCTTGAATTGGATGTGCAGGTCAAGTGCAATTAATGTTGTAGCTGGTAAGCATAAAACACACGCGTAGAAATAAATGTTCACTCAACAGAGTACTTTTAAGTTATTTAATTCCTGGTTTACAAGCAGAATGCATATAAACTGTGCTTGACAAAATGTGCCATCGTTCAACGTTCGATAAAACAGCGTAAGGTCAAGCAGAAACATTCAGTTCAATGAAGTCCAACATCCAGCATTAGGTCACAGTGCTCAAACAACCCATTGTCACACATGCAAGATATGAGGAAAGATTATTAAATACCCCATTAAAAGTCTAGAAGACTGAGATTCAAGCACCAGGACCAAAATGTGCTTGTGGTCTTTGGTAAATTGTATACATACATACATTGTCTGAACTGCTTATCCTCACTTGTTGTGGGTGTGCTGGCGCCCGTCTCAGCTGAATTCGGGCAGGAGGCTGGGTACATCCTGAACTGGTCACCAGCCAATCGCAGGGCACATATAGGCAAATAACCATTCACACTCACATTCACACCTATGGACAATTTCGAGTCTCCAATTAACCAATCACGCGTGTTTTTGGAATGTGGGAGGAAACTGGAGCACCCAGAGAAAATCCTTACATGCCGACGCAGGATTTGAACCCGGGAACCTCAGAACTGTGAGGCAGATGTGCAAACTGTACACATTTATAAGCAATTCATACATTTAGTTCACGAAATAAATAATTGTGCTGTTGGACAACTGGGTAGCACATCCTCCTCACAGTTCTGAGGCTGATGGTTCAAATTCAGGCTCTGGCCTTCTGTGTAGGGTTTGCATGTTCTCCCTATGTTTAAGTTTTCTCCAGGCACTCTGGCTTCCTCACACCTTCCAAAAACATGTTTCTTAGGTTAAATGAGGTCTCTGAATTGTCCATAAATGTGAGTCTGAATGGTAGTACGTATGTGCCCCGCGACCAACTCAGGGAGTATATACCCTGCCTCTGGGTCAAAGTCTGCTGGGACAGGCTCAAGCTCTCAGGATGGAGGGACAGATGCTTTTAATGTCAACATGTATTTTAACTTCATAACATCTGTGTTTCTAAATAATTCAATATCTACGTATAATTCTAGTACCCGTGAGGTGTTACAGGTGTCCACTATCGCGGAATAATTAGGGCTGTTCAACAATTTAAATATTTATAATGTTAATCCATTGATAATGTTAATCCATTGAGCTTTTTTTTTTTTTTCTTCTGAGAAAAGACATGCATGCAGATCTTCACATTTTACAAACATTAACTTATCTTCTTGAAACAATTAATTGGTATAGTTTGAATATGTTGAACACAGCATGGCATGGCAAGATCACTTTTTATTTTTTTTTGTTTGTTTCAAAAAATGCTTTTCATATGCTTTATGTGCCCTGTGACTGACTGGCGACCAGTTCAGGGTATAGTCCGTCTTTCACCCGAAGTCAGCTTGGATAGGGTCCAGCGCCCCGCGACCCTAACCGGGAAAAATGAGCAGGATGGATATTTTGTTTTATAAGTTTAAGTAATTTTGCTTTTGAGAGTCAACTCAACAGCCCAATTCATTATCATGCAGTGCATGGATTCCTGTTCGCATACCGTTTTGAAACAAATAGAAAATAAAATAAAAGGGTTTTTAACATTAACAGTACAAGGATTGTCTTGTTATTGAATTGTCAGCCATGTGAAACCAGCTGCAGCACAACATGTTCTAACAGTTTGGATTCAGTCAACTTGTTACAATAGTGTGCACAGAGGGGAAACAAGGTTGAAGTAAACTGACATGAGGATGTATTTACTTAATGAATGACATTTTAAAAATTAACAGTGGACCATGTACTTGGGACGCACAGGTCCGTGGCAGCATATTTGGTTTGTTAATTAAGAATGTTTAAACTGGAGGGTGGAGAGTGGTGGTCGGTTTGATGCGCTCCAATCATCTTTAAAGCACAAAGGGGTTAACTGTTGTTTCACACTTGTCCTTGCTTCTTTTCTCTCCTTTTCTAGACAGAAGCAGTAACTTTTGCAAAACAACAGAAAACACATCCATGGATAAATTACATGCCCAGCACTCATTTGAAGCATCTTTGATTTGTCTATTGCATTGTTTTCAGAATAAAAAGACAACTTGTGTTCGCTGAGCACATTGTCCCGAGTCCAAATAGGGGGGCAGTAAAGATTATGGGGTTTAACACTTGAGACATTTCAAGGGCATGGTTGCTAGGTTACCCACAGGGCATGTCCCCTGGAGAGTCACTATCATCAGAGCCCCTGACTTGGTCAAGATCCTGCAGGCCAACCAATGTCATGTCCGGCTGAACGTCCTCCTCGTCTAATTGGACCACAGGCTCATCACTGTCCTCACTGAGGCCTTCGTCATCGTGAACACATTCAGAGTCCTTGTCTGACGAGTGGTTTTCTATGTCGGGGACTTGGCTCAGTGGGCTGCATAAGGATCCCAAAGAGCCGGACTTCAGGTCTGGACCTGTTTGAGATGAGAAATAAAGTTAATCAACTCAACTTCATGAACATGATAGCGAAGAAAACAAAAATATGAAAGTGGTTGTATTTCAGGGAGCGTTAATATTCCCATATGCATTTTAAAGACGACCATATTCTTGATCTGCTCAGTTACTGCTGTTAGTTCTTCTGAGTAACTTGACTTACCTGAGGTGAGCGATGACCCAGAACTGAAGTCATCACCAGAGTTCAGGAAATCATCCAAAGCCTCCTGGTCTAATAAATTGGTTACTGGCATTTGATCCAGAACAACCATATCTGCTTCTGCTGGTTCTTTAGTCACACAAAGAAACGGGCACAATATACAGTGGCTGAAGAAAGTATTTAACGCGTCACCATTTTTCTCACTACATATATTTCCAAAGGTGCTATTGACATGAAAATTTCACCAGATGTTGGGAGCAACCCAAGAAATCCATACATACAAAGAAAGTTGAACAAATAAACTCATAAATTAATTAATTATGTGTAATAATCTGAAATGACACAGGTTAAAAGTATTGAACACGCCAACTGGTATTTATTTAATACTTTGTACAAAAGCCTTTGGTTGCAATGACAGCTGCGAGACGCTTCCTGTATGGGGAAACTAGTCTCATGCATTGCTCTGGTGTGATTTTGGCCCATTCCTCCACACAAGCAGTCTTCAAATCTTGAAGGTTCCGTGGGCTTCTTTTATGGACCTTGAGTTTCAGTGTGTCCCATCGCTTTTCGATTGGATTCAAATCAGGTGATTGGCTGGACCATTCTCGCAGCTTTATTATTATTATTTTTTTTCCTCTTTCCTTGAAACCAATTGAGAGCTTCCTTGGCAGTATGGTTTGGATCACTATCCTGATGAAATGTCCACCCTCGTTTCATTTTCATCATCCTCGTAAATGGCAGCAGATTTTTGTCAAGAATGTCTCAGTAGATTTGCCCATTCATCCGTCCTTCAATAATGTGAAGTTTATGAGTACCATTTGCTGAAAAGCAGCCCCACACCATCATGTTCCCACCTCCGATCTTCACAGTTGGTAAGCTGTTTTTAGCGTGATGTGCAGTGCCATTTCCCTTTCAAACGCGGTGTGCATTATGGCAATCCAAACAGTTAAATTTTGCTCTCATCAAACCAGATTATATTCTCCCATTATTTAATTGGCTTGTCCCAATGTTGTTCAGCAAACTTTAAACGAGCTTGACATCCCTCCCCCCCCTCCCCCAGCAATGGGGTCTTGCATGAGGATCGTGCATACAGGCTATGGCAGGGGAGTACATTACTCACTTTTTTCCTTGTGACAACAGCGCCTGCTAATTCCAGGTCCTTTTGAAGCTCTCTGCAGGTGGACCTAGGCTGTTGGACAATTCTTCTTTTTAGTCTTTGCACTCCTCTGTCAGAAATCTTGCGAGGAGCACCTCATCAAGGCACATTTATGGTGGTATGATTGGCCATTGGCCAACCATGCTCACTGGAACATTCAGAAGCTTAGATATGCTCCTGTAACCAATGCCATCGTTATGTTTTTTAACAATTAGTTTGCATGGTCTTGAGATAGCACTGTGCTCTTACCCATCATCGGATGTGTCTCGACTCACACCTTGGCAATGAGACCTTTTTGTAGGCCATCAATTAGGACCGAACCACTCATTTGCACTGACAAGGATCTGGATTGCTGTTTGATTATTGATAGATTTTAGGTGTTGTCTTGGCTTTCCATGCCTTTTTGCCCCTCTCTTTATTCCTGTGTTCAATACTTGTGTTCAATACTGTTTCACTTCACATTATTATACACAATTTAAATTCTTATTTATTCTACTTTCTTTGTATATATGGATTACTTGGATTATTCCCAACAACTGATGAACATTTCATGTCAATAGCAACTTTGGAAGTATATTTAGTGAGAAAAATGGTGACGTGTTAAATACTCATTTCAGCCACTGTACGTGTGGCATTTAAATTGAATTCACCTTCACATCCCAACCATTTGCTTCACCTCCAAGCCTCTACACTAAAATATATCTACATACTGTATATAAAGGAATGTGTGCAATATATTTTGGCACAAAACAACATGTAACGGAGAATGCTTAGCCATAGAATGTTTACCTCTATGCTGAAGATATCCAGTGGACCGGTATTTTTCCAGGTCTTGGTTAAAGGCTTCTTCATATACTTTTTGCCGTTCCCTCAGTTTCTGCTGCCTCATCTGCTCTAGCTTTGCAACTTTCTGAGCATGCTCTGCATTCAGCTCCACTACAAACAGGGAAACACACCATTTCATCAACAGTATTAACATAAGGCAATACATATTTAAGACATAGTCATGTTGACACTCTTCACGCATTACATGGAATTTGCCCTCTTCATTTAACCTGTCACTAGTTGCTAGTGAGCATAACCCAACATCCCACATTAACTTTCAGAATCCAAAATGGTCAAGAGCAATACAAAAGAGTTACTTTTACAGACAATTATGCACAATTTTTCAAATATTTTGGCTCGCTTGTGTAACTAAATGAGGTAACTAACATATGAGAATAACTAATTTAATAAACTGTTACATTAACACATGCACTGCCATTGACGGCTTTAGAAGTCAAATATCCATGTTGACTGGGAGGGCTGACAGTGAATGAGTTTTAATATTGCTATGAGTGTGTCAATCAAAACTGAACTGACCAATTGTTTCAAACAGTTCTTGTATTGGATCTCAGATTATGCAAATGGTCAATTTTGTAGCTGGTCTTTAGTAAGAACTGTATTCTGGCACAGCTTTTACTGCTGCTTGAAGGTACTTTAATACTTTTCTCGTAATAGAAAAAAAGAACCTTTGGTCACAGTACCTGTAATAGCTGCCCCCACATTATTAAAATATGTCAAAAAGTCAACCTCTTACTATTAAAAGGAAGATTTACTCTCCCATGGTTTACGTTTCTGATGTTTTTCTCATTTAGTTTAGCAAAATGATCTGCTAATAACTGTGTAATGACAGCAGTGCCCGTGTCTAGCGACTGTAATGCAGCTCACCTTCCAGTGCCTCCAATTCTCTCCTGTAAAAGACAAATCAGACAAGTTCCCAATAAAATAACAGACAAGTTTTGTGTTATTAAAGTGACAAAATACCGACAAAAAAGAAATAAAATAAAAATAAAATCATTAAAGTGAAAAACTATCGGTGGAAATAACATTTTGCACAAAGGAAAGTTTCCATCTGAACCTGGTTTGATTACACTGTGTGCAGAATTATTGGGCATTTCACCATATCATCACTTATAGGCATATTTCCTCGCTCCCAGCTGGAGAGACCTGGATGTTAAATGGATTTAAGCATAGCAAGTACTGTGTATTTGTGTAATGAGTGTGGGTGTGGTCTAAGGAGATCAACACCCTATATAATGGTGTGTGTAATTATAAGGCAGTTTCTTTTCTTTAGTCAAAAATGGGCCAAAAAAGTGATTCAACTGACTTTGAGAAGTCAAAAATTCTCTCTCTCAGAGGGATGCAGCACTTTTAAAATATCTAGGATTTTATGGCGTGATCACAGCACCATCAAATGTTTTGTTGTGAATAGTAAACTGGTCGCAAGAAACGTGCTAAGGATGAGAAACATCAAGCGTGAAGTTACCAGGAAAACATTATCTTCAAGTTCTGTCATATTTCAGAACTTCAACCTACCTGGCATATCTCGAGGTGAAAGATGGTCAGTGTTCAGAGACATGAGAGACTTTCCCACCAACCAGCCCAGGAACTTTGAGTTCCTGGTACCAAAAGGTTCCTGCGGCCCATATAGTTTGTGTTTTCGTAGCACTTACCCTCCAAAAGTATTGGAGCAGCAAGGTCAATTCCTTTGATTTTGTTGTATACTAAATAGATTTGGGTTTCAGATCAAAAGATAAATATGAGACAAAAGTTCATTATTCCAGCTTGTATGTCATGGTATTTACATCTGGATGTGTTAAACAACTCAGGACAGCTCTGAGCACCTTATGTTTGAACCCACCCACTTTTCAAGTGAGCAAAAGTATTGGATCATGTGACTGAAGGGTGTTTCTTGTTGCTCAAGTGTTGCCTTTTAGATTGATTGCTTAAACATTATATAGTGCTTGTTTTTGGCTTTGCGTTTCATCTGTGAAAACTGCATTTGCTGTTAAGCAAACGGAGAGCAGAGAACCGTCTATGAGAGAAAAGCAAACCGTTTTGAAGCTGAGAGAAGAGGGAAATCAATCAGAGCTAGTGCACAAACATTGGGCATAGCCAATACAACAATTTGGAATGTCCTGAAATAGAAAAACTATTGGTGTACTGAACAACAGACATCGAACAGGGTCAGCCAAGGGCATCAACAGCAGTTGATGATAGAAACATTGTAGGAGCTGTGAAGAAACACCAAAAGACAACAGTCAGTGACATCACTGCCAACTTCCGCAGGCCAGGGGTGGAGGTGTCACAACCCACTGTTCGAAGAAGAATTTGAGAGAAGAAATATACAGGCCATACCACAAGATGCAAACCACTCATCAGCAAAAAGTATTGGAAGGCCAGATTGGATTTTGCAAAGTACAGCGATGAGCCACAAACGTTTTGGAACAAAGTTTTATGGACTGATGGGACCAAGATTAACCTCTACCAAAGTGATGGAAAGGATCTGCTTTTGATCCAGAACACACAAGCTCATCTATGAAGCATGGTAGAGGTAATGTCATTGCTTTGGCTTGAATGGCTGCTTCGGAACGGGCTCACTAGTCTTTATTGATGATGTAACTCATCATGGTAGCAGCAGAATTAATTCTAAAGTCTAAAAAAACATTTTGTCTGGCAATTTACAGAAAAATGCATCCAAACTAATCGGTAGAAGCTTCTTCATGCAACAAGACCGACCCAAAACACACTGCCAACACAACAAAGGACTTCATCAGGGGGAAAAAGTGGAAGGTCTTAGATTGGCCAAGTCAACCACCGGACGTTAACCCAATAGAGCATGCATTTTACCTCCTGAAGAGGAGCTTGAAGGGAGAAATCCTCAGACACAAACAAGAACTGAAAGAGGCTGCAGTAAAGGCCTGGAAAAGCATTTCAAATGAAGAATGAAGTCTGGTGAAGTCAATGGATCGCAGGCTTGCTATAGTTATTGCAAGTAAGGGTTATGCCACCAAATATTAAATGTTATTCACTTTAGTTTAATATGGTCTGCTCCAATACTTTTGCTCACTTAAAAAGGTGGGTGGCTTCAAACAAAAGGTCCTCTGTCCTGAGTTGTTCAACACATCTAAATGTAAGTACCATGAAATAAAAGCTGGAATTCTGAACTTTTGTGTCATATTCACCTTTTGATCTGAAACCCAAAAGTCTTCAGTATAGAACAAAAACGAAAGGAATTCACCTTGCCATTCCAATACCTTTGGAGGGAACTGTAATTCTGCACAAGGTGTAATTGGAGTTTTTAATTATTCACTAAGTGAGGCAATTGACATTTCTTATTCGAGGAACTTGCATAAAAGCATACAGAGGACAAAGACATGGGCTTATCAGATGTATCTGAGTACAAACGTTCAGCCTCATAAAAAGCAGATGAGTAAATTACATAGAGCACTCTACCTCTTCTTTTTCTTATAGACTTCCAGTTGGTCGATATGCTGCTGCTTGAGCGTCTGCTGTTCACATTGACAACATAGTGTCTCCAAGTAGACCAGCCTGCTCTCCATCTCCTCAAAGTCACCTTCCAGGTGAGCTGTACATGGACACACACCGACATTCTTTAAATGGAACTACCTGTACGCACAATATTAGCTTAGAATTTCTATTTATAGAGAACAGGAATTTTCCTTTACGCACAGTTTTCCTGCTAACTCCAAGTGACATGTTACCTCATTATTGTAGTCTTTCGGCATATTTATTAACACCATCTAACGTTAAAAAAAAATAAAAAATAAAATGCAGAAATGCATAGAGGCCCACTCCCACTGGACAACTTTGGAAATCCGTTTGAGCATATTTCATATCCTTGTTATCCAGCCAAAGGTCCATGCTCCAAGTAAGACAATTCAGCACACCAGTCATGTTTTTTCCCCCCCAGGGATGTCCCGATCCGATCATGTGATCGTAAAGCGGGGTCAATCACATGATTTTCTGCTGATCGAGATCAGGTGAAAAGATCAGTTTTATTCATTTTATGACATTTGAAATGTCACAAAGTGACAAAACAATCCAAAGGTACAAAGATCTTGCCAAATGGAACATTAATAGCTTTGTTTTATATTGAGAAGTAACTTTTCGGGGTGTTTTTAGTACCGGTATAATATACCCTAAGGGACTATCAGAGACATGCATGCTGCATGTTTGCGTGTGCGTGTGTGAGACTATAAACTTAACTAATATTCAGTTTTGCATCCATACATTATTGTAACGTCTACAAGACGTTTTCTGGTAGAGAATTTCTATTTCTCAAGCACAAAACAACATGTGTGTAGTTTAGCTTGTGTGTGTGGCACAAAGTGCATTATTGCACTTAATTTTGCATGGAACAAAAAACTAATATGTGACTAACTACATTGACCAAACCAAAAACCAAAGTGTTACATGGGAGGCCGCAGAAGCGCTGCACACGAGTCAAAGTGGCTGTGCCTGTAAACACATGGAAATAAGCAATTGTGTGTGGTTTTTTGTTGTTGTTGTTGTTGTTGTTGTTGTTTTTTTTAAGTAAATGCAACATGGCAACCGTTGTAGCTCTGGTCAGAATAGAGTAAGTAGTCTGTTGTTCTTTAATTTGTTGTGATTAAAATGTGCGAATTCTGATTCAAGGTCTTTTTTTTTTTTCCCCACTTGCGAAATGATTCAACTTGCCTCTGGATCGTTCATAGCACTACTTAGTAGGAAAGTTTTTTTCCACTACTGCCTTCCGCTACGGTGTGACAATTTCTGCCCACTATAAGGACAACTACAGCGTAGGAGTACATGGACCTTAGTTTGGATATCATGGACATTGAACAAATGCTCAAATGGATTCACAGAGACAACTACGTCGCACCTATTGAAGCAGTGATGCCATCAAGTTCACTGATAAAAGTCGGCAAGCTTTGTAGTTGTTCTTGTAGTTCTGTCAGCGCTGATCGTCTCTTCTCCCAGTGCGCCGACAGAATCACCACGTCCCCGTCAACGGCCTAATAAAGCCACAGAGATGGGCAGAGCTATGACTGACCGGACCACTGCGCACAATAAGCACTTATTACTTTAAATTGTGTCATTTAATATCAGATTACAATTTTTTTCAGACAAGGTACAGTATTTCAATTAATGGCAGGCACTACATGTTTAGTATCCTGTCCAATATGGATGTTATGAGCATGACCATCTATAGATGTCCAATATCTTTTAGCAGAAGTAATTCCCCGATTAAGACAGTTAAGTAAAACTCTGTTTCACTATAATTTGTGATCTGGTAAGTCAAAGGGGGTTGGTAAAGAATAGGAGTGTTATTAAACAAAATATCTGATTATATTAAATCTGTTTACAGTAAATCAATCAACCTTGGAAAGGGTGGAGTAGTTCATGGCGGTTTTTGTTGCCTAGCAGGACAAATAAGTGTGTTTAAAAAAAAAAAAAAAAAAACTTTTTAAAGAGTGGGAGACTAACAAGAAAATGAAAAAGCAGAAGTCAAGCATTTCAGCACATCCGTTAGTTTGGGACAATACAGTACACTAAATTATGTTTAATAAGTATAAAAGAATACAAATTTAACTAGTTACAAAACTACCACAAATGTTTTCCAGCACAATATTATTTCATTCTTTGATACAGTGTGAAGTGTGAGGAGGTCATTATTCAAATTCAATTTAATGTTGCAATTAATGGTTAACTACAGCAGAGGTGTCAAACTCAAGGCCAGATGCGGCCCGCCACATAATTTTATGTGGCCTACGAAAGCAAATCATGCTCGTCAACTTCCGTGATTTTTGCTAAAACCCAAACTCCAAATTGTCACAATAATAAACAAAAATGTTGAGCTATTGCATTTTTCTGTTGCCAAACCCTTCTTCTACAGGAACTTAAACAATACGTGAACAAACTATTATCCTCGTCTTCTGATTTCAAAACTAGTTATCCCTCAATTTGTTGTGTAATGGTAATATTATGTTTTGGTGATGATTAAACATTTATATGGTTTCACTGTTCTAACGGCCCTTTGAGGGAAATCATAACTACAATCCGGGCCGAGACAAAGAAAAAAAAAAATAATTAAAAAAAATTAAGAGTTTGACACCCCTGAACTACAGTATCAACAAATCTTTAGGCAGCATTTCAAGGTTCACTATTGGCATCCATTTCACAAGACATTTGTTACTGTGAATCATGATGGGAACCTAAAGGGGCAATATTGCGTCATCTGTGAGAAAGAAATGGAGAAGAACTGAACATACCCCTGCAACCTGAGCAGAGTCTTTTGTTTTTTTGTGGAGCAGAAACCAACTCTCTTCATACCTACAAAAAGACATTTCATACTTTAGGCATAATCATGCAGTGCAGTCAATCTTTCTGTGCACTGCATACCTGCTGAGGATGTCTAGTCCAGCACTGAAATTAAGACTTTCTTCATACCTGAGCAAGAAATAAGATAATGGAAAAGTTAATATTATCATAAACCCCCTCTGGATAAAGCAGTGAGGTTTAGGTACAGATATACGGTAATGACTAAAAATATTGGCATCGCAGGGGTGCCAATGTTTTGAGCCATGACTGTATAAAGAAGGCCCAGATGCTTGCTTTTGTTTTTTTTTTTCCTCTTCTCGTGACTGTCTGACATGAAATCAGGCAAAACTTTTTTAGGTCAATTAGGATAACCTAAATTATTTCTTTGATCAATGCCGCAATAATGAGAGGATTCTTTTTAGACAAATATACAGTGCTGCTTGAAAGTTTGTGAACCCTCATGACATGGTCACGAAACGAACTAACTTTGTTAAACATTGATCCAAATCCCAATTTGTAAAGCATACCTTCAAAACAGTAGACACACGCGCACACACAGATATATTTGTATTTAAATTCTCCCCCCCCACAAAAACTGATAATTGCATATGTGCAAAAGTATGCAAAATTGGACACCCATCAAAACAATAACCCAGAAACACAAGAAAAAAAGGCTGACCCAGACATCACCTCTAGAGAGTTGCAGACCTCTCTGATAGCATCTGAGAAGATTAGATGAAAATTGAATAGCCATGACATTCATGGGCGCGTTTTTAGAAGGAAGCATCTGCTCTCAAAAAAAAAAAGAACAAATCTGCCCTTTTCAGCTTTCCCAGAGACTACTTGGAGAAGCCTGAGGCCTTTTGGAAGTCCTCTCTCTTAACAGACAAGTTAAAAATTAAATTTTTTGGTCATAATCAATACTGACATGTTTGGAGAAAAGTCAGCACTGCAAATGAAGAAAAGAACCTCCTCCCTACGATCAAGCATGGTGGTGGAAATGTGAAGGTCTGCGGCGGCTTTTTCACTTCTGGACCAACACCATCGTATCTTTAGAGCCATGAATTTCCAGGCGAATTAAGAAACTCTTGACCATAATCTCGTGTGTTATACACACACACACACACACACATACATACATACATACATACATATAAATATATATAGTATTCAGGCCAGGTTAAATTTATATATTGCTGCCCCATTTGCTAAAATGATTTTAGGTCATTTTTTTTACTCACTGTACACACAGAACCCCATAGGGACAGAAAAAAAAAGGAATTGTAGACATTTTTGCAGATTTATTTAAAAAAAAAAAATGAAATATCACACAGCCATAAGTATTCAGACCCTTTGCTTTGTATTTAGTAGAAGCACCCTTTTGAGCTAATACAGCCATGAGTCTTTTGGGGAATTATGCAACATGTTTTTCACACCTGTATTTGGGGATCCTCCTCCTTGCAGATCCTCTCCAGTTCTGTCAGGTTGGATGGTGAACATTGGTGGACAGCGATTTTCAGGTCTCTCCAGAGATGCTCAATTGGGCTTAAGTCAGGACTCAGGCTGGGCCATTCAAGAACAGTCACGGAGTTGTTCTGAAGCCACTCCTTTGTTATTTTAGCTGTGTGTTTAGGGTCATTGTCTTGTTGTCCTGAGCACTCTGGAGAAGGTTTTTGTCCAGGGTATCCCTGTACTTGGCCGCATTAATCTTTCCTTTAATTGCAACCAGTTGTCCTGTCACTGCAGCTGAAAAACACCCGCACAACATGATGCTGCCACCACCATGCTTCACTGTTGGGACTGTATTGGACAGGTGATGAGCAGTGCCTGGTTTTCTCCACACATACGGCTTAGAATCTTAGAACAAAAAGTTCTATCTTGGTCTCATCAGACCAGAGAATCTTATTTCCCACCATCTTGGGAGTCCTTCAGGTGTTTTAGCAAACTCCATGCAGACTTTCATGTGTCTTTCATTGAGGAGAGGCTTCCGTCGGGCCACTCTGCCATAAAGCCCCAATTGGTGGAAGCCTGCAGTGACGGTTAACTTTCTAGAACTTTCTCCCATCTCCCGACTCCATCTCTGGAGCGCAGCCACAGAGATCTTTGGGTTCTTCTTTTCCTCTCTCACCAAGGCTCTTATCTCCCGATTGTTCAGTTTGGCCGGACGGCCAGCTCTAGGAAGGGATCTGATTGGCCCAAACGTCTTCCATTTCAGGATTATGGAGGCCACTGTGCTCTTAGGAACCTTAAGTCCAGCAGAATTTTTTTGTAACCTTGGCCAGGTCTGTGCCTTGCCACGATTCTATCTCTGAGCTCTTCAGCCAGTTCCTTTGACCTCATGATTCTCATTTGCTCTTATATGCACTGTGAGCTGTAAGGTCTTATAGAGACAAGGTGTGTGGCTTTCCTAATCAGGTCCGATCAGTATAATCAAACACAGCTGGACTCCAATGAAGGTGTAGAACCATCTCAAGGATGATCAGAAGAAATGGACAGCACCCGAGTTAAAAATATGAGTGTCACAGCAAAGGGTCTGAATACTTACGGCTGTGTGACATTTCAGTTTCTTTAGTAAATCTGCAAACATTTCAACAATTCAATCTTTCCTGTCAATATGGGGTGCTCCTGCTGCTGTATCCACACACACACACACATATATCACACATACATACATACACAACGGCTGAAAGAAGTATTTCACACATTGCTGTTTTTCTCACTAAATACATTTCCAAAGGTGCTATTGACATCAAAGTTTCACCAGATGTTGGGAACAACTCAAGTAATCCATACATACAAAGAAAGTAGAACTCGTAAGATCATAAATTTAGTTGTGTGTAATCATGTGAAATGACACCGGGAAAAAGTATTGAACACATGAAGGGAGGCGCAAAAAGGCATGGAAAGCCAAGACAACACCTAAAATCTATCAATAATCAAACAGCATTACAGCCCCTTGTCAGTGCAAATGAATATCAGCTGGGTGAGTCCTAATTGATGGCCGACAAAAAGGTCTCATTGCCAAGGTGTGAGTCAAGACACATCTGATAATGGGGAAGAGCAGAGCACTGTCTCAAGACCATCGCAAACTAATTGTTGCAAAACATAACACTGGTTACAGGCGGATAGCTAAGCTTCTAAATGTTCCAGTGAGTAAGGTTGGGGCCATAATACGTAAGTGGAAAGCCACTCATACCACCATAGATTTGTCTTGATCAGGTGCTCCTTGCAAGATTACTGAAGATTATTGAATGAAGGATGAACGGGCAACTGTACAGAGACATTCTTGACAAAAATCTGCTGCCGTCTATGAGGATGAAGAAAATGAAACGAGGGTAGACATTTCAGCAGGCTAATGATCCAAAACATACTGCCAAGGAAGCTCTCAATTGGTTTTAAAGAAGAAAAACAAAAGCTCCTACAATGGCCTAGCCAATCACCTGACTTTAATCCAATTGAAAATCTATGGAAAGAACTGAAACTCTAGGTCCACAAAAGAAGCCCATGGAACCTTCAAGATTTGAAGACCACTTGTGTGGAGGAATGGGCCAAAATCACACCAGAGCAACGTATGTGACTAGTTTCTCCATACAGGAGGCGTCTTGAAGCTGTCATTGCAAACAAAGGCTTTTGTACAAAGTATTAAATAACTACCAGTTGGCATGTTCAATACTTTTTCCCTGTGTCATTTTACATTATTACACTTAATTCCTGAATTTGTTTGTTCTACGTTCCATGTATGGATTACTTGGGTTGTTCCCAACATCTGGTGAAATTTTCATGTCAGTAGCACCTTTGGAAATATATTTAGTGAGAAAAATGGTGATGTGTTAAATACTTATTTCAGCCGCTGTACATACATACATATACACATCCGCGACCGTTGTGAGAATAAGCGGTACGGAAAATGGATGGATGGACAAACTATATATATATATATATATATATATTTAAAAAATATGTTTTTTTTTTTTAAATGTTCAGTCTATGGTGTACCCCACCTCATGCCCAAAGTCCGTTGCAATAGGCTGCAGTTTACACGGGACCTTAGTGAGGCCAAGCGCTAAGATGGACAGATAATTCTGTTGATAATCACGTTACACTTTTTCACTATTTTTCTTATCAGTGCATCTATAGCAGCTTAGCCTACCCGGCCTAAAAAGGGTAATAGGCTCATGGTGTGAAAAAGAACAGGTTAAATAATTATTCATGTTCTTGCTCATGATGAGTTTTTGTAAACTTCTGATTTGAACTGTAAATTTACCAAAGAGTTAACTGCCTGCAATAAAATGCTGCTTTTAATTGTTTGCTTTTAATAATTCTGTTATAATGTGCCAATTTCTTTTCCAGATAATGGACTGTAGAAAAGGATTTGACAGTGAATTAAACGAACCTGGACTTCCTTCTGCTGCTTTTGGATTCCTTTGATTTGTCACCCAGTGTTTTCAAGCTGTTGGGAGAAAAAGTAAAGGAAGGTTTTTGCACAAATTATCTAGAACACCAAAAGTTAAAAAAAAGATCTTACAAATGTATTTATGAAACTAATAATACATTTATATCATACATATACATTTATATTACATTTTACAAATGTATCATAATTTATAGGTATTTATAAAGCATTAACTGTTGACTGTATAATATAGGGTTGGGGCTCTTATATAAAAAAAATATCATATAATATTGGTAAGACCACTTCAATGCCCCATTGAAGTGGTCTATTTTCTAGGGGCCTTATCAGTCGTGGGTCCTTAGAATTAGGCCCTGACCGATGTGTTGTTTTGTTTTTGAGGCAGATACTGATTACGATATTTGTCAGAATAAAATTTCAATAGCCAATTAATCTAAAAAATACATAAGGAATAAAATAACTTTTTTTTTTTAATCTGGTCCCTTTACGCTTAAAGCAATAAAGCTATGAGTGATGGGGAAATTTTGACTGTTTTACAATACTTCGCCCTTTAGTATTTGTGTAAATTTACAAATGAGGGAAAAGAAATCGTCAAAAGGCGGATTTTTTTGAAGGTATTATTTTTGTCTTACGTTGTGTTTAAAATAAAAAAAATAATTTTAAATCAGTAATAATTTTAAAAAAAAACGGCCAAAAAAAAAGTGCCGATTTTTGCCAATTTAAATGGGGTAATATCAGCCAATTAAATTGGTTGACCGATTGATCGGTCGGGACTTAGAATCCTCATCAGTTTTATCCCTCTTACTGCCCCTGTCTGTACCCAGTGAAAGAAGAAAATGAGAGGCTCGCTTGTGAAGGTGAATATTTTACTTTTTTCTGCTCAAAACATTTATGGGTTCTCTGAAAACTCTCTGTGACACAACACAAACAAAATAATAGAGAGAGGGTAAGGGTGACAAAAATTATGTGACATCAAATTTCACAGGGACATATTTAAGTTTGACTTTTATAATTCCTTGTGTTGGAGACAGTTTGCTTTCTGGTGTGAGTGCCCACCTTTCAACTGCGGAATTACGCGTAAATGTTTTGCTATCTACCTACTTCGGAAAATGTGCCTGGAACCAACCTGGTCTGCCCTTTACTTAATAGTTCTGCGCCCATGACATAACCAGCCTAGAAGATGAAGATCCAGAGCCAGAGCCATTTCCAAGCCAGACTACACTGTCTGAAACACTATCATGCAGAAACATCACCATACATCATGGGCACGATGAAACTTATCATGTCAAAGCCAAAAGGTAAGCAGAGCCGCATTAAGTATTGTTCTCTTCGACTACATGGCAGATGGTACATAATTAACCTGACATTTGTGTTTGGTGGCTCAATAAAGGTTGGAAAATACATATTTGCATTGCATCTGGGCACTGCTACTGATGCATACGTATTACATGCCTCAAATAAACACATTTGGCAACTACATTCCTTTAAAAACACATTTGTAAGGCAATTGAAATCACGAGTTGAACAAATGGTTGGTGAATGCGAGGCAAACTATAAAAGGCTCTACTATTTTTTTTTTTTAAACATACTTGACCCTACATCACATGATCGTCAGCTGAGCGTAATAAGTAGGAATAGCAGACGATAACAAAAGAATATCTTGCGTCCGACGAAAACGCTCGATGACCATAAACGCAACTACTTACTCCTTTAAGTTTATTCGTTTGAATCTTTATATTGTACGTGGTCAGGGATCCAAGATAACGGCCGACCGTGACTTCAGCGTGCTACTAGCCAACTTTGCTCCGTCGCAATTCGTGTAAATACGCCTGTTCACTTTGACTGCAACAATGATACACTTCAAATCCGACGTCTTGCCACTTTAGCATCATTTGAACAGACAAACGGAGAAATCCGACAAACCCCGTCGTTAAGTCCTGTTGCACCATGTGAAGTCTTTCCCTGAAGTTTTCAAACATGATTCGGCTGAGTAGTTTGTCTCCAATGAGGATGTTGTCCTCCGAAACGCAAATAAGTCCTGCTAGAACCCCTGCTGTAGAATCCGCAGTTCGTTCCCCCCCCCCCCCCCCTTCTTCTTTGCTGGCAATTTAACGGCATCGGGAAACCATTACTGCCCTCTTATGGCTTGAAGAGTTCACGACTGGTTCCAAAACATTCAGTCAAGTTTATCCCCACTGCCCCCGCGACTCGACCTCGGATAAGCGGCAGAAAATGGATGGATGGCATATACAAATATTAAGAAATTGAGTTTTCTTAAAGCAATGTGAATCCATTGGACCAACGAGGACCTTAAACTTGATTTATCATTTGCTCAAATATATGTCTATCTCAATAGGAAAACTATTCTTTAGGATTTTTTTTTTTTTTTTAAAAAAGGCAATAATTGTCAAATTCCTGCTCAGGTGCCACAAAGCAAGGAAATGAACCTCCAACCGCCCCAACAGTACTCACAAAAAGTTTGTGATGTTCAGATGCAGCCCGCCACATCATTTTATGTGGCCCACGAAAGCAAATCATGCTCGTCAATTTCCGTGATTTTTGCTCAAATCTGTACCCAAATTGTCATAATAAACAATAATGTTCATGTTGCATTTTTCTGTTACTAAACCCATTGCATTTTTCTGTTACTAAACCCTTCTACAGTAGCATAAACAATACTTGAACAAACAATTATTCTTGTCTTCTGATTTCACAACTAGTTCTCCCCCAATTTGTTGTGTAATGGTAGTAATATGTTTTGGTGATAAACATTTATATGGTTTCACTGGTCTAGTGGCCCTCTGAGGGAAACCATAACTATAATGCGGCCCGAGGAAAGAAAGAAGAAAAAAAAAAGTTTGACACCCCTGATCTACTCTATTAACCTTTGAATACACATGCCCAACTTTATGTTTCAGAACTCGTGCACAACTTCCTGTTCTCTAACAAGGCATTAAATGCCTAAATACAATTAAAAAAAAAAAAATTAAATGCATTTTTGAGCCATCAATTGACAAATGCATGTCTTTGTTCTATTACAAATGGTATTGAAACATCATGCTGTTCTCATGATTCCATTCCAAGATGATATTCTCAAATTTCACTCTGAAGCCCAATATCCCTAACTTTTGATGAATAGTGTATAATTGATTGTGTATTATCCAAGTAAATCATTACGCAGATTTAATTTCATACAGACACAGATCAGGGGTTATACAGAAACAGATCAGATGTTATACAGCTTGTTTTTCCTCTAAATCCACTACAACAGCAGCTTACAACTTCATAACATTGCAATTTGAAAGTTATATTACAAGTACTCGCACTGGAATATGCATAATTAGCAATGTAGTTACATTGCAGCACAATACATCATACAATCCAGGAACAGCTAATTTAAAATTCTGACCATTCAGTTATAGTGCTACTGTACAGTGATAGTATTTAGCATGTAATGTATTTGTATAAATAATCACACAAAAACCTTTAGAATGACTGCAACGGCAAAAATACAAAGTTCAGTTTTATTCATGAGCACTTCACATTTTTTCACTGAACAGATAAGGAAATTGTATGCAACAGTAAAAAGCCCATTATGACCACACAGACAGGCCAGTAGCACAGCTGCCTTTCCCAAGATAGCTGCTCACGATGACAAAAACTTTATATCACATCATATAGCAGGTGCTTTCATGGTCAGTTGCAATACCACACGCACCACACGCACACGTCAAAGGGAATGGATAGGAGGTTTCCAATGCGAGAATAAGGTTTGTCACTAAAAGATACATGCACATTAAACCAAAACTATGAGTTTTCCCTTAAATTTCAGCCAGATGAACAACCAACAGGTCTACAATCAGATGCTGCGGTGTTTGCTTCGTTCAATTGCTCAAGAAGAGGCCAGCGTATTGGCTGGGCATTTCGTGACTGCTTCACAATTACAACCCCAATTCCAATGAAGTTGGGACGTTGTGTGAAACAAATAAAAACAGAATACAATGATTTGCAAATCATGTTCAACCTATATTTCATTGAATACACTACAGAGACAAGATATTTATAATGTTCAAACTGATCAACTTGATTGTTTTTAGCAAATAATCATTAACTTAGAATTTTATGGCTGCAACACTGTTCCAAAAAAGCTGGGACAGAGTCATGTTTACCACTGTGTTACATCACCTTTTCTTTTCAAAACATTCAATAAACGTTTGGGAACTGAGGACACTAATCGTTGAAACTTTGTAGGTGGAATTCTTCCCCATTCTTGCTTGATGTACAGCTTCAGCTGTTCAACAGTCCGGGGTCTCAGTTGTCGTATTTTACGCTTCATAATGAACCACACATTTTCAATGGGAGACAGGTCTGGACTGCAAGCAGGCCAGTCTAGTACCCGCACTCTTTTACTACGAAGCCACGCTATTGCCACACACTTGCAGAATGTGGTTTGGCATTGTCTTGCTGAAATAAGCAGGGGCGTCCATGAAAAAGACATTGCTTGGATGGCAGCATGTTTCTCCAAAACCTGTATGCACCTTTCAGCATTAATGGTGCCTTCACAGATGTGAAAGTTACCCATGCCATTGGCACTAACACAGCCCCATACCATCACAGATGCTGGCTTTTGATCGTTGCGTCCATAACAGTCTGGATGGTTCTTTTCCTCTTTGGCCCGGAGGACACGACATCTACAATTTCCAAAAACAATTTGAAATGTGGACTCGTTGGACCACAGAACACTTTTCCACTTTGCATCAGTCCATCTTAGATGAGCTCGGGCCCAGAGAAGCCGGCGGCGTTTCTGGGTGTTGTTGATAAATGGCTTTTGCTTTGCATAGTAGAGTTTCAAGTTGCACTTACGGATGTAGCGCCGAACTATATTTACTGACGTTGGTTTTCTGAAGTGTTCCTGAGCCCATGTGGTGATATCCTTTAAACACTGATGTCGTTTTTTGATGCAGTGCCGCCTGAGGGATCGAAGGTCACAGGCATTCAATGTTGCTTTTTGGCTTTGCCGCGTATATGCAGTGATTTCTCCAGATTCTCTGAACCGTTTGATGATGATATGGACCATAGGTGATGGAATCCCTAAATTCCTTGCAATTATACCTTGAGGAACATCATCCTTAAACTGTTGGACTATTTTCTCACGCACTTGTTCACAAAGAGGTGAAGCTTGCCCCATCTTTGCTTGTGAATGACTGAGCAATTCAGGGAAGCTCCTTATGTACCCAATCATGGCACCCACCTGTTCCCAATTAGCCTGTTCACCTATGGGATGTTCCAAACAGGTGTTTGATGAGCATTCCTCAACTTTCTCAGTCTTTTTTGCCACCTGTCCCAGCTTTTTTGGAATGTGTTGCAGCAATAAAATTCTAAGCTAATTTTAGCTAGTGCTAAAAACAAAGTTGATCAGTTTGAACATTAAATATATTTGTAGTGTATTCAATTAAATATAGGTTGAACATGATTCGCAAATCATTGTATTCTGTTTTTATTTGTGTTTAACACAATATCCCAACTTCATTGGAATTGGGGTTGAACAACACGCCTGATCACAATGTCCTGAGCAAACATTGGTTACTGGCCCACAAGAACGTCACAGTGCTGGAGCAACCTCCCA
This sequence comes from Phycodurus eques, assembly GCF_024500275.1. Classification (NCBI taxonomy): domain Eukaryota; kingdom Metazoa; phylum Chordata; class Actinopteri; order Syngnathiformes; family Syngnathidae; genus Phycodurus; species Phycodurus eques. The sequence continues at coordinate 4,136,842 of NC_084528.1, read as the reverse complement.
GTATGCTCAAGGTGGTCATAAAGGGGACTCCTTTTGAAAACATGAATGACATTGCGATGGCCATGATGACTTATCTGCAGAGCATCCAGGAGTGCAGGTGTGGCAGAGAAAGCTGGAAAAGTGCATTAGACTCCAGGGGGATTTCACGTGGAGAAAATTGTTGGTACCCCTCTGTTAATAAAGGAAAAACCCACAGTGGTCACAGAAATAGCTTGAATCTGACATAAGTAATCCATCCATCCATTTTCTGAGCCGCTTCTCCTCACTCGGGTCGCGGGCGTGCTGGAGCCTATCCCAGCCGTCATCGGGCAGGAGGCGGGGTACACCCTGAACTGGTTGCCAGCCAATCGCAGGACATAAATAATAATAAATTTTAAAAAATAATGAAAATGATCCAATGAAAATCAGACATTGCTTTTGAATTGTGGTTTAACAGTATTATTTTAAAAAACAAACTGATGAAACAGGTCTGGACAAAAATGATGGTACCCGTAACGTAATATGTTGCACAACCTTTTGAGGCAATCACTGCACTCAAATGATTTTTCTAACTTTTGAATTATACTTTTGCACCTCTCAGCAGGTATTCTGGCCCAATCTTCATGAACAAACCTCTACAGTTGTCTCAGGTTTTAAAGGTGCTTTCTCAAGACGCCATGTTTCAGCTCCTTCCACAGATGTTCAATAAGATTTAGATCAGGGCTCATGGAAATCCCCCTCAGAATAGGTTTTGCTCTTAGCCATTCTTGGGTGTTTTTAGCTGTGTGTTTTTGGTCATTATGCTGTTGCAAGACCGATGACTGAGACCAAGCTTTCTGACACTGGGCAGATTTCTCACGAGAATACCTTGATGGTCTTGAGATTTAATTGTGTCCTACACAGATTATGCCAGAAAAGCAGACCCAGAACACAACAGAGCATCCTCCATGTTTCACAGTAGGGACAGTGTTCTTTTCTTGGTCTGATTATTTTTTTGCATCTGTGAACATAGAGCTGATGTACCTTGGCAAAAAGTTCTAGTTTTGTCTTGTGTGTCCATTGGACATTCTCCCAGAAGCTTTGTGGCTTGTCAGCATGCAGTTTGGCAAATTCCAGTCTCACATTTTTACGATATATTTTCAACAGTGGCGTCTTCCTTGGTCATCTCGCATGTAATCCACTGGCTCAAACAACAATGGATGGTGCGATCTAACACTGATGCACCTTGACCTTGGAGTTCGCCTTTAATTTCTTTGGAGGTTGTTGTAGGCTCTTTTGTTACTATTCCCATATAATCTGTCTCTTCAATTTGTCATCAATTTTCCTCCTGTGGTCACACCCAGGGAGGTTGGCTGCAGCCCTGTGGATCTGAAATTTCTGAATAATATGTCCAACTGTAGTCACAGGAACAAGCTGCTTGGCAATGGTCTTATAGCTTTTAACTTTAATGTGCTTGTCTATAATTTTGTTGCTTATCTCCTGAGACAATGCTTTCCTTCGCTTCCTCTGGTCAATGTTTAGGGTGGTACACACAATGTCACGAAACACAACAGTGATTACTTGTCACCCTTTTTTTTTTTTTTTTTTTTTTTAATAGGCCGACTGACCGATTGAAAGTGTGAAGACACCTTTGATGTTAATTAGAGGACAGCACTTGTTTGAACCTCTCCCTATGGTCAAATTATTTTCAATCTTTTCTAGGGTTACCATCATTTTTCCAGGCCTGTTTCATGAATTGGATTTTTAAAATAATTCTGTTGAACCACAATTAAAAGAAATGTCTGATTTTCATTAGTGAATTTTCATAAAATGTGTATTATTATTCTTTTTGTCAGATTCAAGTTATTTCTGTGCCCAGTGTGGGTTTTTCTTTCATTACCAGCGGTGTCCCAACAATTTTGTCCATGAGTAGTTCCAGGGAGAAAACTTGCAGTTTGGTTTGAAATATATCTTTTGTAACACAACATATGTGGTACTAACATCTCAATACTAGTGAGGAGACGGCTTAAAGTAAAAGAGCAGAAAACGTAGTATGATTTTTTTGTAGGTACAAAAAAAAATTTTGATAGTACATGGAAGCACCTGAAATCATTATTTGATATAGTGTGATTGTTCACTATATCCAATTAATAGATAATTATATTGCTCAAATTATTTTTACTGTACATCTATATAAAAACATCATAATATATAAGTGTATACAAGAACATAAAATATCATACAGCAATATCCAGTGTTGGTCTTTTAAATACACTCACTGGCCAAAAGATTTCGTACACCTGCATCATCTAATGTGAGTCAGTTCAGGAGCTGTATCAAAGATTTTGCCTTTACAAAGATAATAAAACTGCATGTCAAAGTTTTTTTTTTGTTTTTTTTTTTAATGATGGACCTTACAGTTACAAGGTTTCTTCCCTTCACTGTCGGGCCTATGGTAGCTACAGAACCATCTCTTACGATGCTTTGCTGTAAACTCGAATACAAACAATTTTAAACATTCCATCATATTTTTACTGTATTCTAATAATGCTCTTTATTATTAATTACATATTGCATTACAGTGGTACCTCGAGATATGAGTGACCCAACTTCCGAGTTTTGAGATGTGAGTCGTCGACTGGCCAAGTTTTTGCGTTGACTAGCGAGCCCAAACTTGAAAAACGAGTGCTCCATGGCAGCAGGAGGCTCCACTCACTTAACAAGCAGCACTTTGGCTGATATAATTAGTAAATATTCTCCCAAAAAAAAGGCTTCAAAGCTATACATTGTCACTACTAGCTCGAGTTTATTTGTAAACTAACAAAGAGAAATGAAATATAAATAAATAATATAAATATAAAACAGAGAGAATAACATGTATTTGCACCAACCACGGCCTCTAGCATACGATGGAAAACACCACAGCCACATGGGCTAACAATTAACATAATACAATAATGCCAGCCAGATGACAAGACTTTTGGCTTGATTACTCTTCATAAAACCAGTTAATATCTTTAAATTCTCTTCTATTATGTATTTTATGTCTATATTTTACAAATATACTGCCACCTGGTCTTTTTAAAAACATTTCTAAAAATTGTGGTGTCTTTTGGAGGACTGGAATGGATTGATTGTATTTCCATTCATTTTAATGGCGAAATAAGTTTTGAGATGAGTTTTTGAGATAAGAGCATGGTCACAGAACGAATGCAACTAGTATCTCAAGGTACCACTATTTATTAATCAAACAAATTAATACTATATTAATATTACAAAAAATATTTATAAAGGGGCATGGTGAGTTAGTGATTAGCACATCTACCCCAGAGTTCTGAAGTTTGAACTTTGAATCTCAACTCTGGCCTTCTTGTGGGGCATTTGCATGTCCTCCCCACTTGTGTGGGTTTTCCCATAGTTCTCTGGCTACCTCCCACATTCCCAAAGAAATTTGGTTTAGTTGAAGACTAAATTGTCCATAGGCGTGAATGCGGTTGTGAATGGTTGTGTGACGTGCGATTGGCTAGGACCAGTCCAGGGTGTACCAATTGTTTCACCTAAAGTTAGCGGAGATAGGCTCCAGTTCACCTGTGACCCTAATGAGGACAAGCGGTATAGAAAATTAATGGCTGGATAAGTAAAGAGGATTTTTCGAGACAGCTCCCGACGTGGAACTCATTAGCTGCTGTGGGTGTACTGTATATAATTATGGTCTCCTTGATATTAAATCTTAATATCGTAAACAGTGAATCTGTAAACATGTTGAGCCATGGATCAGGTTTGTTAGCGCTTGAGAAGGATTCTAGGACTGCTCCTTGTTTTAACTGTTGAGGTAGTAGATTTGATCTGCCTAAGACGTTTTGTAGAGCCCTTGGATGTTACAGAATAGCTACCATCCTTTGTTGAGTCAGCAGTCCAGCCCTCGGAAGAGTCAATTGCAGCACATTGGGAATCGTCAACGGAGCAGCTGCTGGCTGGTGAAATAAACGTAACAATGTCTTTGCTAGCACCTTTTTTATTTCCCTTTGGACTGTGTTTGGCAGAAAGAGTCGCTGGTGGTTTGTTATATACGTTTGGTGATGTCACTGAGTTGATTAGAGCTTTAGGAACAGAAGGTTGTCCTGAATCTCTGATAGCAGTCCTGGAAACAGTAATCCTGGGAATTGTTTTGGAGCTCGGAGCTGACCCAACTGTCAGGTTCCTCTGTAGCTCTTTTTCTCTCACACTTCTGCACACAATCTCACTGACTGGAGCAAGGTCAGATTTATGTTTGACCTCAAGAGTAGTGATGCTTGCCGATGAACCAAACTTTCCAACATTAACTTTATGTATGGCCTCAGTAACATAACTGTCCCTTACTATTTTCAGCTCTCCAATACGCGCGTTTTTTGTAAGCTCTGCATCAAGGCTACCAGTGTTTCTTACCTTATGGACAGCATGTTCCCCTTGGACATCTTCCTTACAGTTAGCATCAGTCTCGTTGTTACAGTAATCACTTTCCAGTTGAACATCCCCATTGGATTGTTGTGTCCTGCACTTCTTGAATGGATTGTCGGTAGAAAAATGATTAAGAGGAGTTGCATTTGCATCTGGTGGGAGGCCTCTCCTTCTTCTAGACAATCTCACAACCCCAGGGGTCTCGTTGAGCTGTCTGGTGGCTACGTTAGTAGTCAATGGCATTTGAGCTGGTGCCCTGCTTGGATTTCTTCCTGAGTTCTGAAGACCTCTAAGAGTCTTGGGGTTACTGTAGAACTTACAAACTGTTAGGCATTGATTGTGAGGCAGCTGGTGGTTGCTGTGTTGGGAGAGGTGAATTCGCTTGACTACTTCTGATTGGCTTTGGGAGTGGCCTCTTAGTTTACAGGTATTGTTGGGCCTTGGGAATTGCTGGCTGCCACCATCCACTGTTTTAGGCTTCAAAGTTGAAACCGATCTGGCAAAGGAGTTGCTATGTTCAGAAACTCTGGCAACCTTGGTGACCTGGAACACAGAAAGGTCTTTTAAACAGTAATATCGGATATGGTTTACTTGAAAATAGGGTTGCAAAAGTCCAGGAATTTTCAAATTTGGAAATTTTCCATTGGAATTACTGTGACTAATCCAGGAATTTACTAACTTGAAATTTGGCTCTTAATGGGGAACTCAAATATAGTTGGGAAAAACAGATTTTAGCATAATTCTGAATAAAACAACCAGATTTCTAGTGTACAGTGTGTAGAAGAACAGTAGATGCTTGACTTACAAGTCGGGGTTGAACTGATAAGTAGACGAGTCGACTTCACTACTCTGCATAATTTTTTAAAGCTTAGAGTAGACTAATTGTTGATCACGTGTTTTTAGCATCCTTTCAATCGGCTAATTTACAGAGGACTTTAAACTTGCCCGTCTGCTGCCATCGCTGGACTACAGTATAATGGTTCTGTAGAGCAGCGAAATGTCCAGCGACACAGTATTCATACATTTGCGCTGGTCACAGAGTATGAAAATAAGCTGGTTGTGGAAGAGACTAGCTGTTAGCCACTCTAGCTTCAGCGATTCAGATTGTTGCTGAGGATGAAAATATTCAGAAGCAGGGCAACAGCGCAAAGTGAAGCTCCATCGTCGTCGCCAAAATATTATGTCCAATCAAGGAAGGGCAACATCTGTGTATTGAGAACTTTATTCATCATTCAAATTGTAGGATATAACACACACCAACATTGCAACACTTGTGTCGCTTTACGACACAAAGCCACACTGGTCCACTAAAGTGAGGTTCTACTCTGCAGTTGAAATTTAAATTTGACATACCATGATACTTCTTTTCCTTTCGGCTTGTCCCGTTAGGGGTCGCCACAGCGTGTCATCCTTTTCCATGTAAGCCTATCTCCTGCATCTTCCTCTCTAACACCAACTGCCCTCATGCCTTCCCTCACTACATCAACCTTCTCTTTGGTCTTCCGCGAGCCCTCTTGCCTGGCAGCTCCATCCTCATCACCCTTCTATCAATATACTCACCATTTCTCCAACCTGCTTGGACACGTTTCTTAACTTCCTTATCACACTCACCATTGCTCTGGACTGTTGGCCCCAAGTATTTAAAGTCCTCCACCCTATCGCTTCTCCCTGTAGCCTCACACTTCCCCCTCAGCCCCTTTCATTCACGCACATATATTCTGTCTTACTTCGGCTAATCTTCATTCCTCTCCTTTCCAGTGCATGCCTCCATCAATGTCATCTGCAAACATCATGGTCCACGGTGATTCCAGACTAACCTCATTTGTCAGCCTATCCATCACCACTTCAAACAGGAAAGGGCTCAGGGCTGATCCCTGATGCAGTCCCAGCTCCACTTTAAATGCCTCTGTCACACCTACAGCACACCTCACCACTGTTCTGCTGCTCTCATACATGTCCTGTATTATTCTAAACATACTTCTCTGTCACTCCAGACTTCCGCATGCAGTACCACAATTCCTCTCTGGGTACTCTGTCATAGGCTTTCTCTAGATCCACAAAGACACAATGTACCTCCTTCTGACCTTCTCTGTACTTTTCCGTCAACATCCTCAAGGCAAATAATACATCTGTGATACTCTTTCTAGGCATGGAACCATACTGTTGCTCACAAATACTCACTTCTGTCCTTAGTCTAGCCTCCACTACTCTTTCCCATAACTTGGTGTCGACTTTATTCCTCTATAGTTCTCATAGCTCCGCACATCACCAGTGTTCTTAAAAATGGGCACCAGCACACTTTTCCTCCATTCCTCAGGCATCTTCTCACGCGCTAGAATTTTGTTGAACAAGCTGGTCAAAAACTCCACAGCCACCTCTCCTAGATGCTTTCATACCTCCACAGGAATGTCATCAGGACCAACTGCCTTTCCATTTTTCATCCTCTTTAATGCCTATCGAACTCCCCCCTTACTAATCATTGCCACTTTCCGGTCCACCACACTTGGCTTCTCTATTCTTCCTTCTCTCTCATTTTCCTCATTCATCAACTCCTCAAAGTATTCTTTCCATCTATCCAGCACACTACTGGCACCAGTAAACACATTTCCATCTCTATCCTTAATCACCCTAACCTGCTGCACATCGCATCTCTAGACCTCTGTCTCCTTCTTTAGTGTCCAACCTGCCATACATGTCGTCATATGCCTGTTGTTTGGTCTTTGCCACCTGTAGCTTCGCCCTATGTCGCATCTCAATGTATTCCTTTCGCCTCTCCTCGGTCCTCTCAGTGTCCCACTTCTTCTTAGCTAACCTTTTTCCTTGTATGATTTCCTGTACTGTGAGGTTCCACCACCAAGTCTCCTCCTCTCCTTTCCTGCCAGAAGATACACCAAGTACTCTCCCTGCCTGTCTCTCTGATCACCTTGGCTGTAGTGGTCCAGTCTTCTGGAAGATCCTCCTGTCCACCAAGAGCCTGTCTCAGCTCTTCCCAAAAAGCCGTACAACACTCTTCCTTTCTCAGCTTCCACCACATGGTTCTCTGCTCTGCCTTTGTCTTTTTAATCTTCCTCACCACCACCAGAGTCATCTTTCATACCACCATCCTATGCAGTCTAGCCACTCCCTCCCCTACCACTACCTTACAGTCAGTAACCTTCAGATTACATTGTCTGCACCAGATGTAATCCACCTTTGTGCTTCTACCTCCTCTCTCGTAGGTCATGTGTATGTTCCTGCCTTTTCTGCAAAAAAGATTTTCACTACAGCCATTCCCATCCTTTTAGCAAAGTCTACCACCATCTGTCGCGCCGAGTTCCTTTGCTGGATGCCGTACTTACCCATGACTTCTTCATCACCCCCGTTTCCTTCACCAACATGTCCATTACAATCTGCACCAATCACAACTCTCCCTCTGTCTGGAATGCTCAGAATTACTTCGTCTCCTTCCAGAATTTCTCTTTCACCTCTAGGTTACATCCTACCTGTGGGGCATAGCCGCTAATCACATTATACATAACACCCTCAATTTCAAGTTTCAGCCTCATCACTCGATCTGATACTCTTTTCACCTCCAAGACATTCTTAGGTAACTCTTCTTTTAAAATAACCCCTACTCCATTTCTCTTACCATCTACACCATGGTAAAATAATGTAAACGGTGTGCCTAAACTTCTAGCCTTTTCTGCCTTTCCACCTGATCTCCTGGACACACAATATATCAACCTTTCTCCTAATCATCATGTCAACCAACTCATGAGATTTTCCTGTCATAGTCCCAACATTCAATGTCCCCACAATTGTAGGCTCTGTGCTTTCCTCTTCTCTTTCTGCCTAAGAAACCACTTTCCACCTCTCCTTCGTCTTTGACCCACAGTAGCTGAATTTCCACTGGCGCCCTGCAGGTTAACGGTGCCGGCGTCGTTAACCCGGACCACAACCGATCCGGAATGGAAAGTTTACATACCATGATACACTATATAAAAAAACAATTAATTTGGATTACCACAATTATTTATATTTCCTAAATGCCAGAATAATTAAAGATTTTAAGACAATTTTTCATGACTTTTTTTTTTTTTTTTTTAGTACTGTACTGACATGACCTGAAAGACCATTCTGCCAGAAAGAAGCCGTTATTAGAAACAAGAGAAGTCCTATATTCTGGACAAACTAAAACTGAAATGTTCGGCCAAAATGAGCATCGTTACAAAAGAGGGAAAGCTTGCCTAAACAGAGAACACCATCCTAACAGTGAAATACAAGAGTGGTAGCATCATGTTGCTGAGGGAGGGATTGGTGCACTACACAAAATGGATGACATCAGGAGGAAAGAACATTACATGGAAATACTGAAGCAACATCTCAAGAAATTAGCCAGGAAGTTAAAGCTTGGGAGTCAATTGGTCTTCCAAATGGACAATGACCCGAAGCATACTGCCAAACTGGTTGCAAAGTGGCTTAAGGATAGAAGTCAATGTTTTAGAATGATCATCGCAATCCCGTGATTTCAATCCTATTGAAAATTTATGGTCAGACCTGAAAAGGCATGTGCAAGCAAGGCGGCCTACAAACTTGGTGCAGTTACACCAGTTCTGTCAGGAGGAATGAGCCAAAATTCCTACCAAGTACTGTGAGAAGCTTCTGGAAGGATATCCAAAACGTTTGACCCAAGTCATACAGTTTAAAGGCAATGGTGACAAACACTACTGAAATGTATGTCAATTTCTGATTTTGAAGAAAGTTATGAAAAATTTTCTTTAAATTTAAAAATCCACTCACCATTCTGGAATTTGAGTCTGATTTAATGTCAGAGAGAAAAAAAGTATCTTTTATATAGTGTATGTAAACATCTGATTTTAATGACAGATGGATGGACTTGCTGATATAAAAATAGTTGGGCCTCGGAATTGTCTGCCCACTCACCAAGTGTAAAATTATACAACCAAGTGAATCTTTTGTTTGCAGTCTTTTTCTGAAAATGCGTGTGAGCGAGCCATTCTTCATTTTGAAAATTGTGTCTTAAAAAATTCTCACATAGGCACTTGGGAGAATTAATTCCCCACCAGTGGTGTACGGTCTAATTTAGATAAGTCAAAAGATGATTAGGCCAATGACTACTAATAAGTGTGCAAGGCACCTGTCTTTTCCTCCCTCCAATCTGTTGGGCCACAACAAATCACGATTTGGCAGCCCCGTCCCATCACAATAATCTCGACATCTTCCAGAAACAGAAATGAAAGGAAATGAATAGACCTTTTTATTCTTCCGGAGCTGTATGGAGAAGTGCCTAGGTCTCAGGTGGTGTTTTGGAACTTCCTCTCTCCTGTCAGCCTCCATACATTCATTCTTTATCCGCCGCCCCTCCTCCTCCTTCCTCTCTCTGTCCCTTCTCCTTTGTGCCCGGGCAGTTAGATGGCAGATGGAACTGCCCTCTGCAGAGTCAGAGCCTCCAAGGTTCAGTGACCTACAGCCTGGCTGCACTGCAGGACAACATACACAAAGACAAAATACGTTCATGTCAGCAAGATAGTTATTAACCCCTAAATATTGATGAGGATTTTTTTGTTTTTAATAACACCAGCATGATACCTGGTGTGCCTGCCCATAAATCAAGTGTGAAGCTAAACAACCAAGTAAGTCTTTTGTTGACTGCCTATTCCTGAAAAATGTGTCCGCGAGTGAACTATTATTCATTTTAAGAATTGTGTCGTCACAAAAAACCTCCCCAACATAGTTTATCAGTCGTTCTCCCCTGCTGTCTTAAACACTAACCCCCTAGGAGTAAAAACCCAGATGAACTAACTCCCCCTCAGTAGCGCTGTGAGGGAAATATAAGATAATACAATTACAAACCGTATGGTAGACATTTCTATAGCACACGTACACCTCTATCTGCCGCGATCGCTCGCCATGTCACGTGAGCATTGTTTTTTTTTTTGTTTTTTTTTAAACACACACACACCCAGGGCGTGTCTTGTTAAAAAAACTAAACCTAAGTACTTTAAGCCATGCTCTATATTGTGGATTTTCACCCATCACGGGTGGGTCAGGAATGTATCCCCTAGGACAAATGGGGGTTCACTGTATTGACTAAGTCCCACAAACAGTATTATCAAATTTAAAATGTATTCAACAGCCCTATACAGGTATTAATGATTTTGCTGTACAGTATATCAGAAAGCATCACAGGAGTAGGTAGATGTCAGTGACATAATATATTTGACAAAATCTACTGATAAGTCTTGAATATGCATTGTCATTTTTCTTATTTCTCACTGCTTAAGAAATTAATATAAGGTGGAAGTAAGGTAAACTTTTTATATTATTTAATTCTCAAAGCATTTTTCTGCCCCTTTTTTTTGCACTTAATTAAATTTAAACATTGCAATCACATATGAAACCACTGTATCCAGACAGTCATAGAGAATGTAGAAGAGCACCTGTTTGTGTGACTCTATTGTTCCTGTCAATGACAGTCTTTGGACTGCTGGAAAGGCTGGAATTAAAATGTCGATTGGTGACTACTTCCTTCTCTCGTCCACTCAAGAAGGCCATGTTTCTTGGCAACGCTGCTGAACCTGACGTCACAGATAAAAATCACCTATTTAGTTGTGTCTGTGACAGTGCATCGCCGTGACCTGCGCGAGAATGATTAGATGCAAAAATACAGAGAAGTTGCTAAAACCTCAGACTTTGGCTGTGTTCACGAATTTTGGTACTTTGGTCCAAACCAAAGCACAACACGTACTCAAAGTGTGTTTTACATTCCACAATTGGTCCTGGTTCACTTAGCACCCAATTAATTTTTACAATTTTGCCTGATATACAGTACGGACATGCATAAATTCATAGCCAAAATGGACAGCATCTGCGAGGCATTGTGTGATGAAACTCAAACTTTCGAAACAACAATGCTGTCTATACTGTCAGGAGAGAAACCGCAAAGAGGGACGGTTCCCACAAGGAATTCCAATCTTGGAACTTTGATACGATATCCAAGACAGCAATACTTTACACGTTTTCAAAAAAAATAATAATAATAAAATAAAAAAATAAAAAATAAATAAAATAAAAACGAACACAGAATACACAACGTACAGTACAGGAAATCCTCGATTTACGAACGAGTTCCGTTCCTACGCTGACGACGTAACACGAATTTCCGCGCAAGTCAGATTTCACAGTTGAAGTTGAAATTTACGGCGAAATACGTGTTACGGGTATTGTCCCACGTGAATGTGACAGCAAGCTCAGTGTGTGTGTGGACGTGTGCGTCGATATGTGAGTGAGACGGGACTGCGAAGGAGGAAGGAGTGCGCGCCGATGCGAGTGTGTATAGTAGCAAGTGTAGTGACAGGGAAGAGTAGTGATTAGCGGAGGATCCGTTGACGTTGAATGTGCAGAGGAGCTAATAAACGCATTAAAGCAGCAAATCGGTGCTTCGTGCCTTTATTGTTGCCGCCACCCAACTCAGCTGTGCAACGAGAGAAGGGAGTTAACCCCTGCGTCTCCCGACCACGGTCAGGTGACCGCAGCATGAAAGGTTAACACTTCATATAAAGAAACTAAAATACATTAAAATAAAAAAACTAAGATCCTGTACTGACCATTACTGCTGAGTGTGTGGAAAAAAGGAGGGCAATAAAGGCAAAGATACTCCCGCCGCACAAACACTATGCACTAGCTAAACAGAAACATTATGGTGCTGGGACAAAATGGCGGACGAGGCACAGGCGTCGTAAAGTCGAAACGTCGTAGGTCGAGTACGTCGTAACTCGAGGACTTCCTGTATCTAAATGAATTCAGCTTGTGTCATTGATGAAATGAAATTAATTACCCCTTAGGCAGAGAAAGGATAAGAAGTCCTCAGTTTTGGGTCGACGTCTGGTTAGACTGCTGACTACTGCTAGGTTGTGGCTGTGCCTACACTGTGGTGATGATGTCAATGGTGGACCAGGAGAACTGGGTGGTGACTGGGCAAACTTTCTTTGCGCTTGCAGCCTTGGCCTACACAAACACACAAAAAAGACAAATCAGAATTTAGTTTTTTTTTTTTTTTTTTTTTTTTAAACTTCCACCTTGAGGCATAATGTAATTGTGCTACATCTGTCCTGAGGTCGGCCTGACCATAACACTCTTTCGAACTCTGACACATGATAATGACAGTTGACACCATTGCAAAAACAACTTTGTTTGTCCATCACTCCTTAGATTCTTAATGAAGTGTCCCTGCCTCTCAAAAAAAAAAAAAAAAAAAAAAAAAAAAAAAAACCTAACGTCCGTTGCCAAGTCACAAGGGTGAATAACAAGAGGAGCTGACCTCCTGCCATGTAGGGTCATCCTTGTCGCAAAGGAGGCTGACAGGGTGGCGCTGTGGGCATGACTGGAAGGACCAGCTCCAGCTTGAGCTGCCTGACAGCGAGGACGGACACTGGCCGGTGCCATTCACTAGGGAACCTAAGCAAACATGCTGAAATTTTAGTACCTGAACAAGATTATCCAGAGAATGAATGTTCATCCACAATGCCTAAACAGGATGACAAAATAATATTTTGGCATTATGCTTTATTTTGCATTGATTACTGTCATATCACAAAATGTAATAACTATTGTGTAGATAGTAGATTATACTAAATGTATCCATTTTCAGAGCTTGGCTGTAAAATGACCTGACACTGATTTATTTTACCATAGTTAGATTCTACCGAGATATAGAGACTGAGCAAGGAAATTGAAGTGTGGTACTAACCCTTGATCCCTTTGGGACAGCGTGACGTCCGATTCCTGGTCGGTACAGGAGTCCTCAGGAGTGCCCGTACATTCTTGGGTGGCATCATATTTTTAACTCTGTGCTTGTGCTGGGTTGTCTGTGGTTTTGTAGTGTTTGTATATTTAGAGGTTGACATTAATGGCGGATTTGGCATTTTTTGTGACCGTAGTGTCCTGGTCGAAACTGAATTATTGTGTGAATGTTCTTGGAAACCGGTGTGCTGCACAGTTTTTTCTCGAGACCTTTTAGGTTGCGTGTGAATCCTCCGTTCTATATGATTACTTTTACTTTTGCGTGAATATGTATCCTGAGATAAGTTTGTTTTTTGCACTTTGTTAGTGCGATCACGATGATGTTTTGACTTAACTTTAGTGTTTTGGAGACTGTGTGTTTTTTTCTGCATATTCTGTAGTCTGTGCGAGACTCTTTGTTGCTGGGGCTTTTGACTTGACTTTTGTCGTTCATGTGAAAGTGCAGCTTTTGCAACATGCTTGTGTTTCTGCCCATATACAGGTAAGTGACCATGTGTAGCACGGCGTGTGTCTCTGAATTCCCTGAGGGAGAGGAAAAGAACTTTGCGCACAAGACGTTCTTCACACCAGGGCATTCCATCACTGATGTCCTGCAGAACCAAATACATACATAAGCATCAGTGGGAGTTATTCTACAACAATTACATACAACATGACTGAAGATAAGCCAGACTCGTCATACACAGTGCCGTGAAAAAGTATATGGCCCCTTCATGATTTTTTTTTGCATATTTATCACACTTACCACCACCTGTGGGAGGGGCCATAGGGGTCGGGTGCAGTGCGAGCTGGGCGGTGGCCGAAAGCGGGGACCTTGGCGATCCGATCCCCGGCTACAGAAGCTGGCTCTAGGGACGTGGAATGTCACCTCTCTGGCAGGGAAGGAGCCCGAGCTGGTGTGTGAGATCGAGAAGTTCCGACTAGATATAGTCGGACTCGCCTCCAAGCACAGCTTGGGCTCTGGTACTAGTCCTCTCGAGAGGGGTTGGACTCTCTTCCACTCTGGAGTTGCCCACGGTGAGAGGCGCCGAGCAGGTGTGGGTATACTTATTGCTCCCCGGCTCGGCGCCTGTACGTTGGGGTTCACCCCGGTGGACGAGAGGGTAGCCTTCCTCCGCCTTCGGGTGAGAGGGGGGGGTTCCTGACTGTTGTTTGTCCCTATGCACCAAACAGCAGTTCAGAGTACCCACCCTTTTTGGAGTCCTTTGAGGGGGTGCTGGAGAGCGCTCCCGCTGGGGACTCCATCGTTCTGCTGGGGCACTTCAATGCTCACGTGGGCAATGACAGTGAGACCTGGACCTCGTCACGGATTGTCCATAACGAACACCATGTTCAAGCATAAGGGTGTCCACACGTGCACTTGGCACCAGGACACCCGAGGTTGTCATCGGACTTGCGGGCGCATGTCTTGGACACTTGGGTAAAGAGAGGGGCGGAGCTGTCAACTGATCACCACCTGGTGGTGAGTTGGCTCCGATGGTGGGGGAAGATGCCGGTCCAACGTGGCAGGCCCAAACATATTGTGAGGGTCTGCTGGGAACGTCTGGCGGAATCCCCTGTCAGAAGGAGCCTACCTCCGACAGAACTTTGCTCATGTTCCGGGTTCTCTGAGGCAGGCTCTCCTATCTCTGGGGTTGAGGTCAACGAGGTGGTTAAAAAGCTCCTCGGTGGCAAGGCCCCGGGGGTGGATGAGATGCGCCCGGAGTTCCTCAAGGCTCTTGATGTTGTAGGGCTGTCCTGGTTGACAAGTCTCTGCAACATCGCGTTTCCGGTGAGGGTTGGACTCCGCCAAGGCTGCCCTTTGTCACCGATTCTGTTTACAACTTTTATGGACAGAATTTCTAGGCGCAGCAGAGGCGTAGAGGGGGTCCATTTTGGTGGCCTCAGTATTGCATCTCTGCTTTTTGCTGATGATGTGGTTCTGTTGGCTTCATCAAGCCGTGGCCTCCAACTCTCACTGGAGCAGTTCGCAGCCGAGTCTGAAGCAGCTAGGATGAGAATCAGCACCTCCAAATCTGAGACCATGGTCCTCAGTCGGAAAAGGGTGGCGTGCCCTCTCCAGGTCGGGGATGAGATCCTGCCCCAAGTGGAGGAGTTCAAGTATCTTGGGGTCTTGTTCACGAGTGAGGGAAGAATGGAACGGGAGATCGACAGGCGGATCGGTGCAGCGTCTACAGTGATGCAGCCTTTGTATCGATCCGTTGTGGTAAAGAAGGAGCTAAGCCGAAAAGCGAAGCTCTCAATTTACCGGTCGATCTACGTTCCTACCCTCACCTATGGTCACGAGCTGTGGGTCGTGACCGAAAGAACAAGATCCAGCATACAAGCGGCCAAAATGAGTTTTCTCCTCAGGGTTCCGGGCTCTCCCTTAGATATAGGGTGAGAAGCTCGCTCATCCGGAAGGATCTCAGAGTAGAGCGAGCCGCTGCTCGTTCACATCGAGAGGAACCAGGTGAGGTGTTCCGGGCACGCCCACCGGGAGGAGAACCCGGGGACGGCCCAGGACACGCTGGAGAGACTACGTCTTCCGGCTGGCCTGGGAACGCCTCGGGATCCCCCCGGAAGAGCTGAATTAAGTGGCTGGGGAAAGGCAAGTCTGGGCTTCCCTGCTAAACCTACTCCCCCCCGCGACCCGACCTCGGATAAGCGGTAGAAAATGGATGGGGATAGATGGATGGATGGATGGATCACACTTACTCTCAATGTTTCAGGTCATCAAAGCAATTTCCTAGCAAAGACAACCCAAGTAAATGTAAATTAAAGTAATAATCCAATTTAAGATAAAAATAAATACCGGTAACTGAAATCAAGCATTTGCCATAACTCGGTGGGATGAGTCTTTTGCATCACTGGGAAGGAATCTCGACCCACTCTTCTTCACAGAATTGTTTTTACTCAGTCACATTAGACGTTTTTCGAGCATGAACTTCTCGTTTAAGGTCATACCATAGCATCTCAGTTGCATTAACTCAGGACTTGGCCAATCCAAAACCTTCCTTTCGTCTTTTTTTTTTTTTTTCTTTCACCCCCCGGAGGTTGCCATTGAGAGGTGGACCTGCTGGTATGCACGAACTGATGGCCAGCCGCAGGAATGCTTTTAAGGCAGATGACAGAATTACCGTAATTTCTCCTGTATAATGCACCACCCCCCCCCCCAAAGTTGATCTCAAAATTCTGGAAAACCCTTCTACCCATGTATAAAGCATTTTTACAATGCATGATTTTGCTTCTACCCATATGACCAAAACTAAGTGTCTGTATGTTGTTAGGTTTTTTTTCAAATAATTATTCTGAAGTGAAACACTATTTAAATGCATAATACTTTTTTTATTTACTTGCTCTTATTTAGAAAATTCACAGCCCTACTTTTATTTAGTAAATAAGAAAACACAGAGTTGTGCTCATGTCTTTGATTACCCAAGCAGAATTTGTAAGATGTGCACAATTCTTTGAAGAAAACATGGAAGGCCAGGCAAAACATTTAATTTTATTTTAATGGGATTCAAATTAGATGGTCAACCATTTCAGAAAAGCATTATCATTAAACAAAACATAGCCATAAAGAAATTAATGAATGAATGTTCAGTCATATTTAAAAAATAATAATAATTGACAAATTCTGCCAGGGTATGTAAACTTATGAGCACAACTGTACATATATGCAATAGGCTTCACACAATCAGGAATTTTGGGGCCGATCAGCGAGTTTAAAAAAACAATAACCGATAACCGATCCAATCACAAGATGGAGGAATGTGTCCATTTAAATGATCTGTTCATTTACTGTATATACTTGTGTACTTAATCCATCCATCCATTTTCTGAGCCGCTTCTCCTCACTAGGGTCGCGGGCGTGCTGGAGCCTACCCCAGCTATCATCGGGCAGGAGGCGGGGTACAACTGAACTGGTTGCCAGGAAATCGCAGGGCACATACAAACAAACCATTCGCACTCACCTTCACACCTACGGGCAATTTAGAGTGTTCAATTAACGTGCATGTTTTTGGGATGTGGGAGGAAACCGGAGTGCCCAGAGGAGAACATGCAAACGCCACACAGGCGGGGCCGGGGATTGAACCCCACTCCTCAGAACTGTGAGGCTAACGCTCTAACCAGTCGTCCACCGTGCCGCCCTTGTGTACTTAATTGCTAAAAAAATTATATTTACAATAAATAATGTATCTTTGTTCCTCTATTTATCCCAGTGAGGCATAGTGACAGACAGAACAAATTAACCGTCTTCTATTAGATGGCAGGAAGTAAATACAGGAATTAATATTTCTACTTTTTGTGACATTTTTGTTTGTTGGTTTGCCGTGAGATTTTTCAATTGTAAAATATGTTCCTTGGCTCCATAAAGGTTGGACATCACTGCTCTAGTCAGATCGTGTATTCTAATCAGTCAGGTCAAACCAACATTACAACGGTGACAGAAATAATGGGTGCTAACTTACTGTAATTAAATTACTTTATTGTAATTAAATTACTTCACCCACACCGAAACTTTCCAGCATGATTCGACAGAATGGAGGCATGTTTATGTACAACCGTTAGCACTAGCTTGCTAGGCTACATAACGTTTTTGTTGCCTGCTATCGTATTAAAGGTATGTGAACATACGGAGTAAATGTCTTTTGCGGAGCCGATCAATGACGTCATTGATCGGATCGGTGAATTATGACATTAAAGCCGATCATCATAAAATGCTAAGTCTTCTTCTTATCGGCCGATACCGATAAGGCCGATAAAATCGGTGCAATGTCTAATATGCAGTCATACGTACCCCTGCCATTTTGGAATGAAAGTGTAGGATACACCTTTTTTATACCCACTAGGTGGTGGCGCCATATGAGAATGAAAGTGTACACCTCTCTTGTAACCTCTAGGGGGCGGTGGCATATTGGAATGAAAGTGTACAGCTTTTTCATAACTTCTAGCTGGCGGCATACATTTATCAAATGGGAAAGATTATTTCCCTTTTTCCTCCTATACCCACGTATAAAGCGCACCGTTGACTTTTGACAATTTTTGGGGGGAGGGGGAAATGCATATTATACACAAGTAATTACAGTAATTGTATCATTATTCAAAAAACAGGAAAGTGGTAAATACTTTTTTTGGGCACTGTGGTGTGAAACAGCCTTTATTAGTTGCTAATCACTCTAATAGTCCCCAAAAACTTAAGAGTAGGTTGTTCTATTTCACTGAAATATTCAGTTAATAATGTTTATGAACACTGTCCTTGGGGAAACACCAAACTGCTCATGGGCACAAAGTCTAATCACATTGTTTTTTAATCTGTTATAATCCACTACTTTTGGTCATCAAAAAGTGAAAAAAAAAAAATGCTCTCTTTTATGTCGTGTATTTCTAAATACCTGAAAACAAAATCAGAAAATGTTCAATGTTTGTCTCATATTTACCTTGTGATGTCACACCCAAATTTTTTTTTAGTTACAGTAAAAATAAAGGAATTTGTCTCACTGTTTTTATTTATATTTTGGAGGGTGTGATTACAGCAGAGTGTAAAGTGAATTTCCACTTGGTAATTAATAATTTATGTATTTATTTATTTTAAATCATCTTGCGCTATGGCTGTACATGTCACCTTATTAACCAAAAACCTTCACATTCTGACACTCTTATTGATTACTTGTAGGACTTAAAACAGATGACTTATATTAGGTCATGCGGACAAATTTCTGTTACCCATTCTTACTCACTGTGATGGAAACAGCCAATTTTAACAAAAATACAGAGTCCATCGACAGTTCAGCGGGCGACTACTTTGTATCATACTGAGAATTCAGATTTACTACACTCATTTAGCTAAATAATGGAACCAAAATATGATAAACACCTATCAGTAGGATGTAAATAGTTCCATGGCACACTACTGCAAACTGCAACCACAATATTAAGATTGTGCATAATAACTCTTGAGTGTCATTTAAAATGGAGAATTATCTCCAGACTTGTAGCGTTCTTGACTTGATTAGACCATACATGTGTACCTAATGTTGGTGGTGGTGAGTGTAACAGGTGTGTTCTTCTACATCCAGTAAACAAGCATTTGTTTATAGAAATATACAGTATACATTTTGCTCACATATTTTTTTTTGATGATATTCCGTTTGGGTCTGTCTGTACTCATCTTGCAGAGTTGACATGAATGGCAGATGCTTCTTCTGCTTTGCTTACTGAGCAGGTGTGGAAATCTTGTGTCCTGACAAAAGAAAAACAATTAGTCTTGCACTCTTGATTTGTTGACATACAATTAATATATGACTCCCCTTCAGCTTTTAAAGTAAAAGTGATGGACTTTTTAAGGAACATTTATTTTAAGACTTCATGTTTTTTAATCTGTGTAGAAGATTAGATCAGGATTCAGTTAAATATGTGAAAATTCATTGAAAAAGTGCACAGACTCTCTCAATGAATAGAAAACATGGTTTTGAACAGAGCACATTTTGTGAAGAATTTAAGTGCTGTTTTTATAGTATGTCAATACGAGTTTGTTTGTACATTTGGCTCTTTTACATCAACTTATTATTTGTGAGTGGAAATGAACGTTCGAAATAACACGTCCGCAGAGGGTTGGAAATGTGACAGAAAATGTGTTACTGTAATTCGGACATCAATTTAGATCACTACTACTCTTGTTCATCATTGAGATAGCCTTCAGTCATAATAAATAAAGATCAACAAGAGCTTGCTTTTATTGATTACAGTGGCATTTGGCAGCCACATCGCGTTCACTATAAACGACGTTAGCAACTACATGTTAATGAAACACCGCGCACTTAAACTGATCCGACTGGACGTCCAACGATAGGCCTCATACATTAGTGTGTCACAATCAATCAATGCAATTGGTTACTTTTGTCAGTTCTATTCCACTTGCATGACGATAAAGTCACGAGATAAGCAGCGACTCGCGGTCTGCTTTCTCACTAATTCACCATTCTATCAATCGACGTGTGGATGTCGATTTACAAGTCGAGCAGTCTTAGAAAGCGAGCTGATAAGGGAGATGTATTCAACATTGGGGCGGACGCGAACGGTACACAGTAATGTGGCCAGAGAGTCGTTCAACAAAGCAGGGCTGAAACAATGGGCCAAACAAATCACCCACCTCCAACAACGGGGTAACCGGCCTAGCGGTGCTACATCACGAGCCCTGCGCCCACCTGGGTTGGTAGCGGTAGCATACGGACCCCTCACGGGCGAACCTGGAACAAGACACACGAGAGCCCCCACCGAGTGCGGCTCGTCCGCGTGAAGGTTCCGCACGCACACGGCCCGGCATCGTGCGCATAGGAAAGCCGAGTCTCTTCCGGTCTCCTTAATGGGCGTGGCCTCCTCTCTGCCTCCGAGCCCTTCCACTCATGACCGCGAGAGGTCGCTGCAGAGTCGGCAAAAAAAAAAAAGAAAGAACTTAAAGACCCTGTAAAGTCATTTACGTCATTTATTTCGAAAAACATGAAAAGTCCGATTTTAAAGACTTCAAATTCCTATTGCTACTTCTAGGACCCCACTCTCCAATCCATAACTGCCATTTTGAGAAGATTCTATTGCAGTTAAACAACAGCTAATTGATAAATATAACTCATAACGTGTCATCAGCGTTTTGAATCAAGCAACCCTTCCGTTTATTTGGTGTTAGCGCACACGCAAGCATACACGTCATTGCTCGGTTATTGCCGTGTATTTTGCTATTTCACAATGTTTTATAGTGTGGCAGTTACAGTTTAAACCAAACTGGTGCGCCGTTTATGTTTCATGATGACTTTGCGTTTTCAAACTGCTGGCAACTGTCTTGACTCACTTATGATTTGAAGTGATATTCCATTCTAAATCCGTATTTTTTTATGATGTCGGTCTACCGTTTCCAGCTATAACCGCTTCACCTCTTGTGCGAAAAGACTGTGTTATGGGAATTGTTGGCCATTCTTCCATGAGCATATGTGTGATGTCGCACACTGATGATGTTGAACGTGAAGGCCTGGCTCACTGTCCACTCGAAATCAACCCAAAGATGTTCTATTGGGTTGAGGGCAAGACTCTCTGCAGGCAAGGCAGGTTCATCCATACCAAATTCTCTTATCCGTGTCTTTTTGGACCTTGCTTTGTGCACTGGTGCACAGACATGTTGTTGATCAACTGGTTAGCACATCTGCCTCACAGTTCTGAGGTCCCGGGTTCAAATCCGGCCATCCTGTGTGAAGTTTACATGTTTTCCCTGTCCCTGCGTGGATGTTCTCCAGGTATTCTGGTTTCCTCCCACATTCCAAAAAACATGTATGCTAGGTCGATTAATGACTGAATTGCCCGTAGATGTGAATGTGAATGTGAATGTGAATGGTTGTTTGTTTGCCAAGTATGTCAAAAACACAGAAGGAATTTTCTCCAGTATTTGGAGTGCAGAGTGATGAGACTAATACACACAGATAACGTATAAGTGGCCCGACAGAGATGTGACAACAATCTCAAGACAAAATTGGCAGCATGTTACAATGGATTTGGAAGTTTACTGTTTAAGAAGTTAATGGCAAGAGGGAAGAAGCTGTTGGAATGTCTGCTAGTTTTAGTTTACATTGTTCGGTAGCGCCTACCAGAGGGAAGGAGCTGGAAGAGGTGGTGACCAGGATGTGGAGGGTCCAAGACAATTTTGCATGCTCTTGTCTTAGTTCTGGGAGTGTGTAAGCCCTCAAGGGAAGGCAGGGGGGTACCGACAATTTTTTTTCCACAATTTTGATTGGCAGTTCCTGTCGGAGTTTGTCCTTTTTTGTGGCAGCACCAAACCAGACTGTGATGGATGAACACAGGACTGATTCAATGACTGCTGTGTAGAACTGCCTCAACAGCAGGGTTGTCAATCTCATTTTATGTTGTTGGTTACATTATAGTTATGGTTTCCCTTAGAGGGTTGTTATGACTGTGAAACCATATACAGTAAATGTACATGAAAATGATGGATAACATTAACTAGTTTTCAATTAGGAACTCAAGAAAAACAATTTGTTCAATTCATTTTTAAAAGTGGTTAAGTAATAAAAAAATGATTGCAATCTCTCAACATTATTAAAAGTGAATACAATTTGCAATTTAGGAACAGATTTTAGCAAGAAGTAGAACAAAGGGTAGATGCACATGATTTGCTTTTAGCGGGCCACATACAATGATGTGACGGGCCGTATCTGGCCCCAGGGCCTTGAGTTTGAAACCCGAGGGCTACAGCAAGCGCCACCTATCGCTGTAGTATATATTGACCACACTGGCTTTAATGAGGACATTTCTTTTTTTCCTACCACAGACATTTTATTTTATTTATTTATTATTATTATTATTTTTTTTTAATAGCTGTAGTATAGACTAAACTGCTCGGGCTTTTGAACCTCTTGAAGGGCTTTTAACAAATACATTTAAATGGCAGCCATTTTGGCTCACATGCTTCCCGCCCTCAATCCAATCAGGGGGAGCGCAGGTGTGCTGATGAAGCTGCCAGATTAGACGTCAGTGTGCTCTCTGCCGTTTGCGGCTCAACTCCCCCAAACCCGGCCGCCCTCTTTTAGTTCTAGTCATGTTGGTGTTTTCGTGGTTCATGTGGCTATTTTATTGTAGTCCAGCAGTGGGTGGTCCGGTTCAGCGCTTGACGTGGTCAGAGGGGGTAAATCCGGTGGTCAGAGACGAAGCCGCTGCTGGGCGCTCTTCATTCTACCGCCTGCCCGTGTTCTGGCACGCATCACAGCCGCTCGTGGCCAAAGAGTTGTTTCGGCCCGCTCCTCGCCAGAGCTTGGTTCCCTCCGAACTGACGGCGCTGTTGTTACCACAGACCACGCAGTACCAGAGCACGCCACAGGGTCCACGTACGCGCCCCGTGGAAGTTTGGTGCGGTTCCAATGAAATGGTTGTGCGCGTGGACCGCTTTCAATTGCGCGCGTGGCCACATCCGGCTCTGTACAATCTGGGCTCGTGTCAACCCACCAGTGTAACCTCACACTTTCTATTTTTCCACTACGCACTGACCGACTGTGGGTCTGCATCGCAGGTAATGACCCTCTTAAAGTGTTTTCATTGTGTCTACTTTGTCTACAGGACATCATTGACATATGGTCACGTTTTTTTTTTTTTTTTTTAAATTTATTTATTTATTTTTTAATTCCCCTGAGGAAATTTAAGCTCAACCCCACAAATAAATTAAGCGCTATACTGTATTGTGGATGGCGTGACAGAACTGTGGCTGGAATGCTGGTTGTACCATTAACCTTTTCACATATCAACAATGTAAGATTTTCATTTGACTCTTTCAGGTGCTTGCCAGTGGTCAGTTGGTGTATTCTTATGTCCTTTATTATAGTCCACCGCCGCAAGGCTACATCATCCGTGAACTACCATTCAAACTTCCCATCCACTGCTATTACAACAGGTATTTTTTGTCACACGCTCTTTAAAATGGTGTACATGAAAAAACTGGTGAATAATAACCAGCACTAGACCAATAGATAGCATGAACCTTTACTCTCATTAACTGTAAAAAGTACTGCTCGACATATGCGGTTGTATAGTATGACTTTTTTTTTTTTTTTTTTTGTGTTGTTAATAACATGAATGTCCTTTTTGTTTTAGGTTTCATTACTCTTACCAAGTTGGCTACGTACCTCAGGTTCAGCACACAACCTTCATAAAGAGTCTCAGAACTAAACTCCGCTTCAGCCTCACTGTCTGCAATGGTAAAGCCCGAGCACCTTCACAAAATCTTCCAATGATACTATAGTATGCTATGTAAATTATAAGATAAATCTCTACTCCTGTCACTCCCCTCTCTGTATCTCGCCCCAACCCGGCGGGGAAAACAGACAGCCAATGACAAGTCTTGGTTCCATTTAAAGGTTTTCTACCTATTTGAGGGGATTATTATTTTTTTCTTTTCTGTCTCATTCACCAAAGTGCTCGCTCCTGTTGGGGGTTTCATCTCAGTCCAGGACCTGCTCCACAAAAAAAGTGCCTTGAGATAATTAACTGGTGCTGCGAATTGTATAACACTGAATTTCTAACTTTAGAAATGGAGTCTGTTTTTAAATGTAGTGTATCTTAAATGCCTCTTTGGTGTTTTCCACCAGTCACAGCATGAGGTACCCCTGCAAAATCGTTTGACTGGCAGCTATTTTTTTATCAAAAGTGCATTGCAAAATTGCAAACCTTTCACTGTTGTCGAACATTTATACTGTATAAACGCATTTCTAATTGTAGTAGGAGTATGCAGTTGTCTAGAATATCTTCGAATTGAATGTTGTTTTCTACATTTCCCACCTCTTGTAAATATTCAACTAAAAAATTGAATCACGTTTAGAATTAACGTGTCCTTAAGAGAACAAAATTGTGGCATTCAGCTAGTGTGGAGAATATTTCAGATGCTTTTTTATATATATATATAAATTATTATTAATCCATAGGTACATTGAATGTGTATGTGTTTTCGGCAGCCCAGTGGGAGCCCCTCTCTCCTGGCCACTCTTTTGTCCTGGGGGAGCCGGTGAATTTTGTTGCCCAGACTGGAAGCCTCTTGCCAGGCGAGAAGCTGTTTGTTGACTCCTGCTATGTGACGCACTCCAAAAACCCAAACGGCATGCCCAAAGTGGATATCATCACTAACTACGGGTGTGTCTCTAGTAAGAACATATACCTGCCCAATTCATCTCCAGTTATTGGTTTATCAGTTACATTAAATGAGGTGCATGTGCTTTGATTTTGCAGCTGTATGACAGAGAGCCGGAGGGAGGGTAGTTCTTCCTCCTTCTGGTCAAGGAGTGGTAGCATGCTTAAGTTTTCAATCAATGCCTTTCTCTTCAGGGATGTCTCACAGGTCAGAAACTGAGAAAAATATTTGTACTATAATTCTTTTATGAATTTCAAATATGTAAAATGCATATTAAGATACAAGAGTCATTTAACATTTTTAATTTGCAAATTTTTTTTTAACTAATCATTGTCTCTCAATTTTCAAAAATATGTACCGGTGTATAGGTCCTGTACCTTCACTGTTCAATGTCAGTTGGTGTCACCACTTCCCATTCGTCAAAGTCTTGTAACTACAACAAAACTTCTGCAAGGTAAGTGATCCTGTCGTGTCAAAAAATCGCATGAATGGAAGTTACTGAACTGGCCCAAGTCCATGTGTAGTATGTATCTAAAGTGCTGAAAGAGAGTTCTGAGTTGCTAATACTATTTTATTACTATTACATAAGTTTATGTTTTGGGAAATCTCAGTTGTCTCTAAGATGCAAATTAATTTGCAATGTGAATAAAGTGTTTAAAATGTATTTTTTTTAATTTTGATTAAACAAGTTGTGCTTTTAAATAGTAGTGCTCCTAAGTTTACATACCTTGGCAGAATTTGTCAGATGTGTTGGGCAAAAACACTCATTTTATATTCAATGGGGTTCCAGTTAAACTAAAGGCATTCCAGAATTACACAATCATTAAAACATGGCAATAGAGAAAACGAGAGTTTTGCATACTGTACCCAGTAGTTCTTAATACTGTGTGTTGCCTTATTTAGCACCAAAGATAGTTGTGGAAGAGGCCATACAGTTTCTCAGGTGGCAAAGCTGCCCATTATTTTTGGCAAAAGGCCTCCAGGTCGCATACATTGGGTTTTCTTTAATGTCTTGCATTAAATGCATGTTTGAGATCTTCCCAGAGTGGCTCAATGACTTTGAAGTTAGGAGACTGTGATGGCTACTCCAGACCCTTCACTTTCCTCTGCTGTAGCTACTTAAGGACCTCTCTATTGCGCTCTGTTTCAAATGTCCTGAGACCCATACATGCAGGCATACATACATACACTGGGGGAAAAGAGTATTTGGACAACTACCGATTGTGCAAGTTGTCCCACTTAAGAAGAAACAAAAAAATAATAATAATTAGGTCTGCAGTTTTTGTCATTAGTACACTTGAACTGTAAGAGACAGAATGTGGGGTGGGGCGGAATTCCAGGAAATCACATTGTATGATTTTATTATTATTTTTTTAATAAACAATTTATTTGTATATTGTTGCGGGAAAAACAAATATTTGGACAATCAAAAAGTTTAACTCTGTACTTTGCAATGAAACCTTTGTTTGCAATTACCAAGGTCAAACGTTTCCTGTAGTACCAGGTTTGCACTCACTGTATCAGCTATTCTGGCCCACTTTTCCATGCAGAGCTTCTCTTGATCTGTCATGTTCTGGGGCTGTCGCTGGCCAACACTGACTTTCAACTCCTTTCACAGATGTTCTATTGGGTTGAAGTCTGAACACTGGCTAAGCCATTCCACGAACTTGAAATGCTTCTTACGGAGCCACTCCTTATATGCCTGGGTTGTATGTTTGGGGTAATTGTCATGCTGGAAGAACTAGCTATGTTCCATCTTCAATGCTCTTAAGGAGGGAATGAGGTTTTTGGCCAAACTCTCATGTGGCCCCATTCATCCTTTCCTTCGTACAGCTCAGTTGTCCTGTCCCCTATGCAGAAAATCAGCCCCAAAGCATGATGTTTCCGTTCTCAAGCTTCACATTGGGTATGGTGTTCTTAGGATGCCACTCATCATTCTTCTTTCCCCAAACATGGCAAGTGGAGTTTATAGCAAAAAGTTCAATTTTGGTGTCATCAGACCAAATGACATTCTCCCAATCCTCCTGGATCATCCAGATGGTCATTAGCAAACTTTAGACAGGCCTGGACATGTGCTGGCTTAAGCAGGGTGACCTTTTGGGCGCTGCCCCCAACCTTGCATGGAAAGCATTAAAATGGTATGCAAACAACTACTACCAGTACACCCGGAAAGACGATAGCCTGTGGCACAGCCTTATCAAAATCAAAACAGGCTCATGTGTGTCAATGGCTGAAACATCCAGTTGCTCTGGATTCAGGAGAGAGTTCCTATAGCACTCGATAAATGTTATATATAATGGCAGACTTAATATTTTATTTATTCATTTTCAAGGCAACATTTTTAATTTTTAAGTTAAAAAGACAATGCCTGAGAATTAAATGTTCAAATGAAGGATATGAAATGGAAGATTATTTTCATTCAATAATCAGTTGCGTTAAGTTCTACTTTTGGAGAATCAACATGTGAGGGGGCTACTCAAGTTATGACAAAATTGTTCAGGGGGTACACAGGGAAAAAATAGTTTGGGAATCATTGAGCTACAAAACCATTCCTCAAACTTTAAGGCAATGATATACTGTACATACCCAGATGTGGGTAGGAACGTGCTATATTTACCCCGTTACATTTACTCAACAGTTTGGAAAAATTGTACTTGTCAGAGTAGTTTTAATGACTCATATTTTTTTTACTTGTATTTATGTTGAGAAGAAACAGTACTTTTACTCCTGTTACAATAATCTACGTGCCACTCGCTACTTTCATTTATCAATAATTGCGTGCGCGATCTATTTATACTTTCGTTTTTGACTTCCGCACCAGGTGCCGTTGCTCCAATACACTTATTACCACAGTGATGTTTGGCTCAAGTTCACCAATCAAATGACACAAAGTCTCACATGTCACAGTCTTCGAATGGTCTTCGCGGGAAATCAAAGTGAGTCGTGACAGCCTGCGCTCGACTCGTTTACATTAGACTATGAAAAACAACAGCTTTAAAGTGCAGCGTAGGTTTGTCGCTGCCCAAACTTGGATATTTCAGCCCACTTCTAACTTGAGAAAACACTGTGGTAAGTTGTTCATGCTCGCTCACGCTCTTCCTGACACACACATGATCAATAAGTCTGGTCAGCAAACAGCTTCTTCATTGTCATTTTAGTGGATAAAGCAAACAATGTTTCTGTAAGGCCCTATGCATGTTGTTTTTTTCCCCCATTTAAAAATTTAAATCGTGGCAGGTGTGTGTCGACTCCCATTGAACAGGAGTTTGAATGTGATCTGTTACTTCTGAACACTGCCACATGCCAGTTATGAGAGAGTGCATCCTTGTGCAGCCAGATTTTTTTATTTAACCAGGTAAAAGACCAGTTAAAAGAGAACATCTCTCTTGCAATGGAATGGTGACCTGGCCAAGAAGGCAGCAAGTTAAATGTCAAGTTCAAGTCAATCACGTTCAAGTTTATTTCTGCTCCCCTCTCAAAAAGATACCAAAATAAATCAGTTGAGTTGTACAAATGCTAGGTCACATTAATTGTGTAAAACGCTCTAAAATTATTTATTTTGGTGAAAATTCTTTTACAACAAAACCTGGCATTTGAACATAGGTGTGTATACTTTTTTATATCCACTGTAGCATTCCTGTTTTTGCAATCTCTGCCTGGTGAGCCTGTTGTGCTGTTTAACAAGTGGAAAAAAAAAGTAATATGGCCATTTCTTGGAGTTGAATTTTTTAAGATTTTATAAAGATTTTATTTGTACGTAGTCTGAATTAATTCATATTTTGTTTTTATTTTTGACGTCCATGCTAAATTTAAAAAAAAAAAAAAAAAGAATTCAGATGTTACTCAGTACTTTTTTTCCCTCTTTCACGGAGTACTTGCTGACTCCGTTATTTTGAGGACTACTTTTTACATGAGTCATATTATTCTAAAGTAACACTACTCTTGCTTGAGTATAAAATTTGGGTACTCTACCCACCTCTGTGCATATGCACAAAACACTTGTGTTCAACCCATGAGATGTAAAACCAGAGGCATTTCTCAAACTGAAAAAGCACCACAGCGATTGCAGTTTAAGGGCTCAACAGAGGGACGTGCATTAAACACACACTTCAAACCTACTTTGAGAAGTGTGTCACTATAGTGAGGCGGCATCTCTCTGCGCTGCCCCTCATCAATGAATCTTTCCAATCAGACAAATTCTGTGAGGTTCTTTTTTTAAAAGCAAGGTGAATCACATGAACAAAAAATACCTGTACACAGAGAATTTGTTAGAGAAATTTAGGCCGTCTGGATGCCACAGGTCCTTTTTTAAGGGTTGACTTGGCCTTGTGCTTTCATTGTCATGTTGGAAAGACCAAGTGTGTCCCATGTGCAGCTGATGAATGAAAATTGTACTCTAATATTTTCTGATAACATGCTGCATATGTCTTGCCATCAATTTTGTTGATTATTGCATGTGCTGTTGTAGCTCTTACACACACATCCAAAAACAGAGATCCACCTCCATGTTTCACGGTAGCGATGGTGTACTTTTCGTCATAAGCCGTGTTGAGTCTTCTCCAAACGTGGCGTTTATTGTTGTGACCATAGTTCAATCTCAGTCTCAGCACTCCAAATTACTTTGTTACAGAAGTTTGGAGGATTGTATAAGTGCAGTTTGGCAAATT
The DNA here is from genome assembly GCF_024500275.1 of Phycodurus eques. Classification (NCBI taxonomy): domain Eukaryota; kingdom Metazoa; phylum Chordata; class Actinopteri; order Syngnathiformes; family Syngnathidae; genus Phycodurus; species Phycodurus eques. The sequence continues at coordinate 4,107,319 of NC_084528.1, read as the reverse complement.
ATAAGCAGCTGTTTTGTAGCATTGCCACAGTAACAACCTTTTTTCTAGCAACTCGACTGTGCACCCCAAGTACCTCCTTGTTGCCCTTGATGAAATGTGCAGTGGTTTCAAGCATTTTAGAAACTCATTGACTATCCACATACAATGATTACAGTATGTAAACTTTGATCGGGGGCCATTTGGCAATTTCAGTTGTCGTTATGGTTTAAAAAGGCACAGACGTGTAATAACAAATGGCTTCACCTGACCACGATTCCTAAATAAAGTTACACATGATCAGTCCTATCCAAAAACTAGCCAAGATTTCACAAATCCTGCCAGGGCATGTAAATGTATCACAATTGTATGTATTTATTGGTAATCATTTCCATGTCACAAAATTTTACATTAGTGAACCTCTTTCAACGCAATGTTGCATAGAATTGGACACCAGAGTTCTCAAACAGTGTTCTCTCAGACTTTGGAAAGAGGAGCTTCAGGACACAGAAGAATATATAGCCAAAGAGGCTCCACATGAGTCCTGAATGTCAAAATAATATCTAAACCAAAGGTAAATGTTCTTTTTCACATTCCAATCTATGGAATGTTGGCTAAAGAAGGAAGAAACAGAGCTGAAGTTTTGAATCTTAATGACCTTGGCAAGTATTATGTCCTTCTTCTCTCCATTTATGAAAAGACGGTTGTATGCTTTACTGTATTTAGTGATCTTAGAACTGATACTTTATTTGTGCTTGTTTTCATGCTGATTGATGACTGCACACTGTATCTGATGGTACCATTCTGGAAATAAAAGCGAAGCACACCACACATCTAACTTTTTAATTAGCTGAGGGACAGCAACAATTTTTAAACTAAGGAATATGTTCCCTTTTTGTTTAGTCTAAACCATAAGCTTGCAGTGGTGTTCTGTTTCATGTGTTCAGGTGGGAGGAGCTGGATGCACCAATGTCAATGTGCTCTTGCTGTGATTCCATATGTGGGAAGATGCAGGACTGTAAGTTCTCTGAATATAGTATTCTATTTGTGTAAATACCACAGGCATGTTTTTACATGCTTTTTGCATACGCTTTGGGGTATTATTAATTCAAAAGTAAGAATTTGTTACCGTCGCTACCTGGAAAGTTTTGAGACTTTATAAGGTTAATGTCCTCCTCAGCTGTGAAGAACACAGTTATCAGTCCTGGCTGGCTCACTCACCAAAAAAATGAAGAGGGGTCACGCATGAAGGATTCACCTTTTCAATCAGAGGAGCAACAAGACTGGGTGGATCAGAAAGAACCGAGAAAACACAAAGGTCACTTTACAAAAATAGAAACGTTTTCATCAGCGACCAAGATGGAACATAAGACTTCTGTGTTCCCGGATAGAGAGGAAGTACTGAGGCCCCGCACAGCAATCAGAATGTCTAGTACAAATAACCAGGAATGGATGGAAGAGGGTCTGCCAACCCTGACTGACAGCCAGAGGACAGAACCAACACAACAAGATGTGTTTGAGAGCAGAGAAGTTGCATCTTCTGCCTACAATGGTTCTATGAGGGGTTCATTTAGTGACAACAGTACTGGCACTCCAAGAGGTGCTTCTAGAAACACAACCGTTAATGCACAAAACTCCAGCATTGATCTTGGTTCTGCTGAAAAAAATTCCACAGATTTGATTGCCATTGCTGAACTGTGCTCTAACATCGATAAAAAGAATTGCCCACCCAAGGCTGGTATGATCAAGGTTGGAAGTAGGAACACAAGTGCAGAGCACACACACCTTATCCGAACTACTGCATCTGATACCACTAGACTGGAGCTAAGTGCTGGAGAACAGTCTGCCAACAGTAAGGCTAAAACAGACTCTCCAGAATTTGATGAGGTCAGTGAATCATCTGAGAGCAGATTTTGGTCACAAACTTTAGACACTACTCTCTTTGTGTCTACTGATAAATTGATTGGCAGACAACTGGAAAGGATACCAGAGCCAGCAGCCTACAATGCTGACAGTAAAGGACTTGATGGAGATGTGCTTCAAGGTCTACAGATCAAAGAAATGGAATCAGACCCATCTGCTAACTTCAAAGGCTCAACATGTGTTGATAAGTCTGATTGTAATTCTGGAATTGAAGATGAAGTGCTCCATCATGGTCAGTTTGCTGTAACAGCCAAGACAAAGAAAGAAGCAGATGACTACTTTGGTGTCGCTTCAGGTTCTCCAAGTTTTGAGGAAGTGCTTGATGATGCTGATCACTCTGCTGTGATGATAGTCACAAGTGCATGAAAGCAGGCACATCTCTGACGAGGAGTGGCCCATAGCAGAGCAAGGAATATGTAATTGATTAACTGACCAAGTCATTTGAATATGCAAATCAGAGGGAAATGGACATGACAAATTTATCATTTTGTAGTCTCTGTACTTTAGACATGGACATTTCCTCTTCTGGGAAAACTAGCATGACTAACTGTGTCAGAAATTTGTTGTTAATGAAACGTAACTACTGTAGTGTCACCTGTTGTGTAATTCAGGTAATAATAAATTTCATCATAATTCTACTTTTAATTATTGTTTTCACAAGAAACCAGTAAAAATCCAGCATGGTACAGTATGTTCTCAATGCAGAATCCTCTTGAGTAAATGTGAATAATTTGGAGGTCTCAACATCTAACATTAACTCACCTACACTGATGCAGTAATTCTTTCAATTTCTCCCTGGCTGGAACTTGAAACTTACTAAAACCTTTTATGAACATAATCCAAACAGTTGTAGAGCAAATGCAACATAATGTTACCCGTTAGTGTTCAGGTAAAGGTGAAAATAATTATTTGAAAAAAAATTGTCATAAAGATTTTGCTTCTATTTCATGAGTTCTTTTATTCCCTCCATGTTGGGAGCATCATACCTTTTTTTCCAGTTGAGAGCGAACAGGTAAATAAAGGCATAGGCATAAAGGTAAGGCATATTTAGTAAAGTTTCTGTCAGGACCATACATCTCGAGAGCTTGTTAAAAAAAGCCACTGATGAGCAACAAGCAAGTCAGAAGCTAATCTGTTGGAATCCGAATAACCTCTGCAGGATCCTCCAAAGGCTTGGAGTCATGCATAAAGTTGTAATTTTAGAGTCCTCAAATGAAATACAGACATGGATTTACAATTTCAATGGATGAGATTGTTATAAAAATACTTCTGGGTCAATTTACAGTGGTGTGAAAAAGTGTTTGCCTTGTTCCTGATTTATTTTTTTGCATGTTTGTCACACTTAAATGTTTCCCATCAAAAACATTTTGTCAACGACAACACAAGTAAACACGAATTGCAGTTTTTAAATGTTTTTATTATTAAGGGAGAAAAAAAAATCCAAAGCTTCACCTGTGTGAAAAAGTGATTGCCCCCATTAAAGCTAATAACTGGTTGGGCCACCCTTAGCAGCAACAACTGTTTGCGATAACTTGCAAAGAGTCTCTTACAGTGCTGTAGAGAAATTTTGGCCCCCTCATATTTTCAGAAATGTAATTATGCCACATCAAGCATGAACCCTGTTTTTAAGGTCATGCCACAGCATCTCAATAGGATTCAGGACTCATGGCTGTATTAGCTCAAATGAAAATCATGAGGTCCAAGGAACTGCCTGAAGAGCTCAGACAGAATTGGGGCAAGGCACAGATCTGGCCAAGGTTACCAAAAAATATTCTGCTGCACTTAAGGTTTCTAAGAGCACAGTGGCCTCCATAAGCCTTAAATGGAAGACATTTGGGATGACCAGAAACCTTCCTAGAGCTGGCTGTCCAGCCAAACCGAGCAATTGGGGAAGAAGACACTTGGTGAGAGAGGTAAAGAAGAACCCAAAGATCACTGTGGCTGAGTTCCAGAGATGCAGTCGGGAGATGGGAGAAATTTCGAGAAAGTCAGTCATCACTGCGGCCCTCCACCAGTCGGGGCTTTATGCCAGAGTGGCCCAATGGAAGCCTCTCCTCAGTGGAAGACACATGAAAGCCCGCATGGAGTTTTGATTTATAAACAAATAAAATAAATAAAACACCTGAAGGACTCCAAGATGGTGAGAAATAAGATTAACTGGTCTGATGAGACCAAGAGAGACCTTTTTGGCCATAATTCTAAGCGGTATGTGTGGAGAAAACCAGGCACTGCTCATCACCTGTCCAATACAGTCTCAACAGTGAAGAACAGTGGTGGCAGCATCATGCTGTGGGGGTGTTTTTCAGCCTCAGGGACAGGATGACTGGTTGCAATCAAAGGAAAGATGAATGCAGCCAAGTACAGGGACATCCTGGACTAAAACCTTCTCCAAAGTGATCAGGACCTTAGACTTGGCCCAAGGTTCGCCTTCCACAAGACAATGACCCTAAGCACACAGCTAAAATAACAAAGGAGTGGCTTCAGAACAACTCGTTCTTGAATTCCCCAGCCAGAGCCCTGACTTAAACCCAATTGAGCATCTCTGGAGAGACCTGAAAATGGCTGTGCACCAATGTTCACCATCCAACCCGACAGAACTGGAGAGGATCTGCAAGGAGGAATGGCAGAGGATCCCCAAATCCAGATGTGAAAAACTTGTTGCATCATTCCCAAAAAGACTCATGGCCGTATTAGCTCAAAAGGGGGCTTCTACTAAATACTGAGCAAAGGGTCTGAATACTTATGGCTGTGTGATATTTCACGTTTTATTTAATAAATCTGCAAAAATTTCAATTTTTTTTTTCTGTTACTATGGGGTGCTGTGTGTACATTAATGAGGGGAAAAGTGATTTTAACAAATGGCTGCAATATAACAAAGAGTGGAAAAATTTAAGGGGGTCTGAATACTTTCCGTACCCACTGTACGTTTGAACAGGGGAGGCGATCACTTTTTCACACAGGGCCATCCGTGTATGTTTTTTTTTTCTTCTTATCCCTTAATAAAAACCTTAATTTAAAAACTGCATTTTGTGTTTACTTGTGTTGTCTTTGACTAATATTTAATTTGTTTGGTGGGAAAAACTAAAAAAAAAATACATCAAGGGAGCAAACACTTTGTCACACCAATGTAGCATTATTTTGCGGCTTCTGAGAAAGCACGGCCTGCCACAGGAACTGCTGAGACAGTTCTACACAGCGGTCATCGAATCAGTCCTGTGTTCTTCCATCACAGTCTGGTTTGGCGCTGCTACAAAAAAGGACAAACTCCGACTGCAACGGACAATCAAAACTGCTGAAAGGATTGTCGGTACCCCCCTACCCACCATTGAGGACTTGCACGCTGCCAGAACAAAGACAAGGGTGTGCAAAATCCTCTTTGACCCTCCGCACCCCGGTCACCAGCTCTTCCAGCTCCTTCCCTCAGGTAGGCGCTACCGATCAACGCAAACTAGAACTAGCAGACATTCCAACAGCTTCTTCCCTCTTGCGATCAACTTCTTAAACACCTAACCTATAATTCCATTACAATAAGCTGGCAATTTTTTGACTTGAGTTCGTTGTTACATTTCTGTGGGGCCAATTATGTATTACTCGTGCACTCACTGAAGTTGTCTCGCCATGCTGCACTGTTTGCATATACTGGCCACTCGTGCCAGAGTAGCATCTGCTCCATTTGCACACTGATTGAGGAGTATCTGTAACATTTGCACAACCAACATTGTCCCAGATGATCGCACTACTCGTCACTTTAAACCGCATACACTCCTTGAAGTCTCAGCGCCCTTTGCACAATGGTCATTGCACCGGACTATTGCAATATTAGTCATTCGAACTGCTCTAAGTGCAAGAGGACTCTGCATCTTTTTGCACAATTGTTTTTTCTCAATGTCTATCTGTCTCCAAAGTGTTCTGTAAATTGACTGTCTGTTGTACTAGAGCGGCTCCAACTACAGGAGACAAATTCCTTGAGTGTTTTGGACATACTTGGCAAATAAAGATGATTCTGATTTTCATCTCTATATAATGACAAAATCAAACATTTTTAACATTAATTTGAAACATTGAGTTTTAATTTTGCACAAATAAAATATTATCATGATGGTTTTATTCAATAAAATCCAGAATATCATGGAATGTAATCATTGTTCAAAAAATATTTTTACTCTAAATCACAGTGACTTTTGTAAAATGAACAAACGGCATATACCTAATATGGATATAATCACCGTTCTTACACAAAAATACAGAACTCAAAATAATCCAAATGTCAGAACAGTGACAGTTACATTTTCACAGTTGCAATGTCTTTTTTTTTTCATATTTAAAAAAAAAAAATTCAACCAGTCAGACTGAGCAGTTGAGTGCCAATAGACCCCAAAATGTGACTTTTAACGCAGGCATGAAAGCAATGTATATTTCCAAATTACTCCGTTATATTTTGTTACACTGGGGTTGTCAGACGCACTGTCTTGCCTATAGTACTGGTCACTTCAAGCCATCCACAACTGCAACCTCAAAGCATTTTTTGATTACCATATTTCAATGTTTTTTTTTTTAATGCGCATCATATACTCACTAGCTGGTTTTAGATGTACTAAATGTGCTGAAATATCCCATTAATTTTCTCTGGACTGATTTCACGGTGGCTGACTGGTTAGCACATCTGCCTCAGTTCTGAGGACCGGGTTTCAAATCCACGCCTGTGTGGAGTTTGCATGTTCTCCCCGTGCCTGCATGGGTTTTCTCCAGGTACTCCGGTTTCCTCCCGCATCCCAGAAACATGCGGGGCAGGTTAATTGAAGACTCTAAATTTCCCGTAGGTATGAATGTGAGTGCGGATGGTTGTTTGTTTCTATGTGCCCTGCGATTGGCTGGGGACCAGTTCAGTGTGTATTCTGCCTCTTATCCGGAGATAGCTGGGATAGGCTCCAGCACGCCCGGGACCCGTGAGGATAAGCGGAACGGAAGATGAATGAATGATTTTATTCCGGCGGCACGGTGGACAACTGGTTAGCAAATCTCCCTCACAGTTCTGGGGACCGGGGTTCAAATCCCGGCCCCGCCTGTGTTTGCATGTTGATTGGAAACTCTAAATTGCCCTTTGGTGTGAATGTGTGCGCAAATGGTTGTTTGTTTATATGTGCCCTGTGATTGGCTGGCGACCAGTTCGGGGTGTCCACTGTCCAGAAAAGGCCCCTCTGACAGCTACTTCTGTTTGGCCCAGTTTTGTAGCCACTTTGTCCATATTTGGCTGAGACTGCCCCCTTTCCTCTGATTGGTTGCCTCAGTGTAGAAGACCCACTGGTGAGAGCACGTTTATGTTGACAGCGCTGGCTTGGGAGCGGAGTGGTAGGCGAAGATCTTTGCTAGTGATGTAGATAAGCTCAGGAAATTTGAATGACCTGAATTGAGGCCTCTCGGCAGAAAAACATCTGGGACTCAATGCGTGAACGATGTTAATTCATATTTCACTTTTACTGAGGCACCATAGAGACAATATAACATCCCAAATACTAGAAAAAATTGGTTTGGTAAAATATAGGACCTTTAAAATACTATAACATAATTTGTATACCATGTTGTGGAATTGGCATTTAAATAACAGCAAAGAACGGTGAAAGAGTGTTGGAACTTCTGCCTCATTTATGAGGTTCGGGTTTGTCTTGGCTATCGCCTTCCTGTGTGGAGTTTGCATTTTCTCCCTGTAGTCTGGCTTCCTCCCTCATTTCAAAAGCAGGCATCAAAATTGTTCATCAGTTTGAATGTGAGTGGAAATGGTTGTTTGTCTACATATGCGTTGCGATTGACTGTTTACCCCACCTCTCATTCAGTCAACTGGGATAGGATCCAGTTCACCAGTAACGAGGATACCGTAAGTTGTATAGAAAATAGATGAATGAAATGAGCCAAAAGCTTGGCTCTGCAACTGGGAATGCCAAAGTTTATTCTGTATATTCAATAGAGACAGGCTGGTTTTGCTTGCCCTTGTACAGGACTAGGTCTACACTGCATCTCTGCTGATGCAGTTCAAGTGACGCATCTGATCGGCATGATCATACCGCAGATAACCAAATTGTACATACCTTTACAAGCCTCCACACCAGTTATGTTCCCGAAATGGTCGACACATCCCAGGTAGCATATTTAAGCCATATTTGTGTACATTTTAGAGCAGTTTAGACTTACAGCCTTTACTTACTTACATTTTTTTAATGTTTGTTTGTTGTTTGAGCAGATGCGGGTGTGATACGTAAGCAATCGGTGTATTTTGATGAATTCATGCTCGCACTGACAGAGTAGAGCAGATCTCTGCGGTTACACTACACTACGGTTATGTTCACACTGCAGGGCATGATGCCCAATTCTGATTTGTGTTAAATCCAATCTTTTTATGTAGTTGTTCACGTTATGCAAACAAATGCAACTTCTACTGCAGATGGAATGAATGAATCCGATGAATGGACATAAAACAGGAGGTGGCATGTGCACTCGTGTTTGCGGAAGTAAATATGGCCCTTCACATATGTCTCATGAGAGCATTTTGGGCAATTTCAAGGATTATGTGCAACCGGAGACAACATTTTCGTATCAGTTATGTATATATCAGTTGTAAAGAATCTTGTCTCCACTGACTCTGAAAAATTGTGACGTTTGTTGCCTTTTGATGACCTACAGGTCGGGTGAGCGAGACTTGCCGGTCCACACTGCATATGCATCGGAGACATCTGATTTATATCCACATATGAAAGAGGCCTGGTTCGGATATGATTCACACTGACATGGGAAAAAAAACAAAAAACAGATGCGTCGAATTGGGGGGGGAGGGTGGGGGGGAACTGAATGCGTAATTGACCTGTATGTAAACATAGACTAACTGGCAGATATCGGATAAGTATCAGATTTTTAGCCACATTTTTTAAGAGGCTTGTGAGTTGGCAAAATTATTTATTTACATAAGGCTGACTGTCTTGCCTTTTATAATGGATTATTTTGTTCCATATTTCTGGTGTAACTTCTGAGATCTCGAGCCTTGCTAAAAGCAGCAAGCTGTTTGTCTTATCCAAGGACATTACCAACCGGGCTCCCACACCTGGTTAGGTAGCTGGTGGGAATGTCCTGATTATGGAAATTCATGGAATCTGACTGAAGGATCTGCCTTATAAATCTGTCATTTTTCAATTTGCGGGTTCAGAAAGAGAGTGTGGGGAGCAAGACGACAGCCGACCAGCTCCCCCTCGCTCTCCTCTGCTTCCTTCTCCCTTTTCACCCTGTCTTTTTGTTATCGTTTTAATAGCACTTTTAAAAAAAAACAAGATTGCTTCCTTAATTAGTCTACAACAGAAGAATTTCCAACACAAAAGCAGTGTCAGAAGTGGGATCCTGGGATTAATTGCCAATCCAGGGGATTGTTCATCCAGGACCAACGCACAAATCCTGCTTCATCCAAAGAATTAGGACGGGGGGTGGGGGGGCTGCCGGGGCTCTTTATCGCCTGTGTTCTAATCGGTCAGACCCTATGACAAAGATCAAGGAGAGTTCAATCTGGAAGATGACCAACAACACAAACGCCTCCTGCGACCCACAGTACGGCTCTTCACACACAGCACTTCTGCGGTCACCTCCTCTCCTCACACAGCCGTACCACACAAGAGCAGCCGCCCCCCTCCTACACCGCCTAGCCTTGTAGAATGCACTCGACAACAGCCTCATGGACAGCAAAGCATCGCTGAAACTGATTTGAGGTCAAGACCAGATACTGGACAAGGGAGGGGACACGGAGGGGGTAAAAGATGCTTCCATTGTAGAACGAAGGGACATTGGATCAGAGACGGTCCAAAGAAGGAAAAAATAAAATAAAATCTTGAACAAATCTACAGTAGGCCGGGGTTGGAGTAACATTGCCTCGGGCCTAAGGGAAGGTGACTGAGGAATCACCTGGAATGTAGGACGGTTATTTGTAATTTTTCAAGGTTTCCAGAAACTATCTCATTAGTGGAGTGTGTGTTAGTCCGGCAGTTCCAATTGAACCCAAACTGCCCACCCCCCCAACAGTGCCAGCATTCACTTCGCACAGACACTGTTGCCGGCATTTGTCCAGTATTTGAGTCATTACCCAAAGCTTGGCTTGTTATTGGCCAAGTTATGTCCGATATTAACCACTTTATGGTTATTGATTGGTTTTTGTTTTGTATTTTGCTGAAGTGAGCATGGGTGGGACCATGTGTCACTATTAAAAAGAAGGGGTGATGGTGTGTTGTTTTTTTTTCCCCCCTGTCCTGTTTTTTGTTTGTTATTTTGTGTGTGCTCTGGAGTAGACAATAGAATGTTTATGGTTTAAAAGGGGACACAGTGTCTTTGCTGAAGAAAAGGCACACAGAGGAAATTCTTAGCCGATACTGGCATACAGTCAGCAAAGATGCATTTTAACCATGGTCTGAAAAATGCAATTTCAAACCCCCAAACTTCACACCAAAAATCCAATGATGGTACTGATGTTACTTTTGGGCATGACAAATTATTGCAGGTCCTGGATCAGTATTTATGTATAACTGACTGTGTCATTGGCATCTCTTGGACAAAAATTGCTGAGGCAGATTTTATCCAACAGAGGAAAGTCCTTTGTTTGCCAGACTACTTTAAAACCCTTGACTCATTATTGACATGACCTCGTGTGCGGCGTATCCCCTTCGACTAAATCAATTTGAGGGAACGAGGCCTGTCAGCACTGCCATGAAGCGGCCGAGGGACAACTAGGGACCACCTTGCAAATGTTTTTAGTACAACCTGTTGTTATTTAGACTTCCCTGATTCCTCGACCTGTGCATGCACCCGTTCTCCTCCCACCTTTGGAATGATAAGCGTGTGTGCAGTTGGACTGGAAAAGAACCGACAACTAGGTTTCTCCAACCCCTTAATGTGTCACCATCTCAAAATGGGTTCGTTACATTTGTATTGCTATATCTCAGGCTGCAACTTCACTTTTACAACTTCTCAACACTCTCCTCCTAACCTTAACTATTCTTAATTCTGCCCCCTGTACCACCTAACTCCTCTTATGTCCTGGCCCTGCTATGAAGTTAGTTAAACACTTCAAAGACACCAGGAGTGAAATTGACTATCATACAGAAAGTGTGAAACTGTAACAAAAATGCATACCCGGCGGTAAGTGTAGTGACATAAACCTCACTGCTTTAGGCACACATGGTAGTTAAACTCACAAGGAAACTAACATTAGCATGCTTCATGAGATCTGCTGACACAGACCCTTTTCCTCAAACTGCGATGACGACATTATGATTAATGACCATGACTAAGAATTCCTGTCTACTTTTGTAGCATGATTAAGTTACAATCTGTTTATGTAAGATTTCCTTAAACCTAGATCAAGGTCCAACAGTCAGAACAAATGTATAGTGCTTGCTTAAAGACATCGCGTGGGGAGCAAGAGGACAGCCAGCCATCTCCTCGCCTTCCTTCTCCTTCTGTCTCTTTGTTTATGTCATGTAAAAAGCTCTCTGTGGGGTGGGGGGGGAAGTCTGATTCCTTACTTGTTCTACCAAAAAAAAAGAGTAATTTTCAACACACTTAATTCTGACCTGAAAATATTCAATAGTTGTTTCTCTTGACACTGGTAAGACAATTGAGAGCAAAAAAATCCATCCCTTGAACAATGCCGTGTAACTCAGCCAAAACGTACTGCTGTATATTTGGATGTGATGATTTCAAAGTTATAGTCACCAAAAGGCAAGTACTACAATTGTTTTATTCATCAAAATGTGAATAAAAAGGTATAAACAATGTAGATAATTAGAACCGGCAAATCTGTCACGTGTGAAAAGTCAAAAGGCATTATTAAAAAGTATAGACTATTGGAATCACCAAATCCCCTCAATTATGGAATAGGAAACTGTAGATGGACTGATTACTGCAACCGTTATATCCCTCATCTGTTTGTTTACGAATTCTTCTGCGGGACTTTCATGGTCACCTGGCAACACAGAAAAACTAGGTTTAATTACGATTTTACAATACGGTAGTGTATTCATATTCATGGAGCTTATTTAAGGATTTTAACATACCATACAATGTTTTAACCTTTGACATCTGGCTTTTATAGCGTTAACACATTTCATATATCGCTCAATGTACACAACTAATAGGTTCAAACAAACAATGGTAATATGGCAAGCTTCATATTAAAGCCAATAAAATGGGAAAGAGATTAAGTCACTAACCATTTTACAAGAACTGTATCACTGTTCAACTCGAAATGATGAACAGATTTTGGGATTTTCTATACAAATCAGAATTTGTCCATGGGAGATGGAAATTCACACCAGTCATATTAATTAAATGGTTACCGTTTTGACTTCTGTGTAGTTGTCCAGGCCATACTCTCCCAACTCTCTGCCATTTCCTGAAGCCTTGTATCCTCCAAACGGAGCCTGGGCCCCAAACACGTCGTAACAGTTAATCCTGCAGGGGGAGGGTGGGAAGACAGAATTAAAGGGAAATGCTGTTTTAAACATTACCAACAATATGACGGAGTGTAGATGAGCCAGTCAGATATTTACATGAGCAAAGTTTATATTATATATATTAGTACACACAAGTAAACCTGGTGTTGGTTTCTTCAAATCTTCCAACATTAGCCAATTACTGACTGACGCATTAATTACACCAATGAGATATAAAAGAACTTTTGCGGAGGTTCATCGTTGTTGGCTGACCAAATTGGTGGTTAGCGACATTCAAGCTGTCAAGTGGACAGCTTGAATGCCTTCGCCATGAGCACCCAGGTTGAGTATTGAAATCACAGACAGTTTTCTCCTACCAGACAGTGCCAGCGCGGAGCGCATTGGCGATATAGTTGGCCTTATCAATGTCCTTGGTGAACACGGCAGCAGCCAGACCATATTTAGAATCATTGGCTCTCTCAACCACCTCCTCAAGTGTCTTGAACTTTAAGATCTGCATAACTGGACCAAAGATCTGCAATAACAAAAGCAAGGCTAACCCTAACCTTTACAATTGCAGTGGTTAATCATTGACAGTGTGTTGCTGAACAGTATTTCTTATGTGTCTGTGGATTAAAGGATAGGGGGACATGAAAAAAAATGTTGAAAGCTAACACTATCCAATTTCAGTCATAAAAATGAGACAAGTCAGATGAAGAACACCAAAACAGTATGGGTTAGGGGAGAAATTCAGCTGTGATAGCCAAGTGTACCTCCTCTCTGGCAATGGTCATGTTGTCCTGAACATCTCCAAACACAGTAGGTTGGATGAAGTATCCCTTGTCAGCAGCCGCGCCGCCTCCACACATCAGTTTGGCCCCCTCTCTTTTCCCACTGCTGATGTAACCCAAAATCTTGTTGAACTGCTCCTCATCCACCTGCATGTCACAGGGGGCACAATATTTACGTGTGCGCCACACTTTTGCGATATGTTCGGATTGCAAAAAAGAGTTGTAGGGCATGTATTATGGAAAATAATCGTTTTTGGGTTTTTTTTTTTTTAATTTCATTGCTTGTATCCAAATAGGTGAATCTCTTGGTGTGGCTAGCGACCCATCAAGTGTGAAATCAAACAAGTAAATCCTTAACCTGCCTATTTCTTTAAAAGTTTTGAACAAGCCCTTCTGACCTACCACTCCACAGTTACATTACAGTGGGGCAATTTCAAACTTTACGTACTGTAACTGCCCTCACACCCAGCTCGGCTGGGCGAAGATCCATTCGCTCACTTGATGCACGTCTCCTTTAAAGCTAAACACTGAGGTGCATGAACTGTAAGGCATGCAAGTCCCAAACGGTTCTCTGTACTCTCTCTCATTTATTATTTATTTCATTTATTAGTCATTATAATCCTTCAAGGCAAATGGAAGGGGCTATTTACCTGACACCCCCTCCTGTGTAAAACTTGAATGAGGACATCAGTTAAAAACTAGTGTAAAAAAAGTTAATCATTGCTAAACAGCAAAGGTAATTTCCTTTGCAGAAACTTGGCGTGATTTTATTGATGCTGGAGGAAATGAGGTGTACTCCATTGTGAATTGTTACTATCTGCCTTGTGGCTTAAATGGCATAATTATTTTGGCTAGTGTAACGAATATCGCAGACCCCAAAAAGACAAAACTCCAAACCAGCCGTCAGTAATACAGTCACACCTCATCCTTCCTTCTAAAGACAAAGAGGTAACTCGAGACCCCCCCACCGGGTATGACGACCAAAAGACAGAAGGTGTGGACTAATTTAATTAGCAATAGCTTAATAAGTCGGATCTGCAAAGCCGCAAACTGGTGGATCAAAGAGAATTAGTCCCGTTTGAAGGGTCCATTATCGACAACAAGACGACCCCTGTGGAGACAAAGTGTATAGGCCTCTTTATACTCCCGTAAGGCAAATTACGCGCGGGACAGCCGCAGTGACGTCAGCGCGCTTGCCGCCCGCGCGAGCATAAAGAAGGCTTTACAGTGACGCAACAGCACCCACAAGAGGGGAATCTTGGGACTGACAAACTGTTGACGCAGAGCTTAAGCGCTTGTTTCGTTGTGTTTTCCTATATGAGAACGGGATTTTATTGTTGATGTCTGTTAAGCTGTGCTAATTGTTCCTTTACATTCCCTTCTCCGTTTTATTAACAAATATGCAGAAGAATAGTCTTAGATTGACAATAAAGATAAATTCAAATTACACAATAAGTCATGTTTCGATTCAAATCAACGACAATTCACAACAAAGTTATTTTCCGTACCTAAAGACGAAGTAAAAATTATGAGCCAAGCGTGAGGTACGTCACCGAACGATTTTTGGAATGACCAAAGTGGAACCCCGGTTTTGGCCGTAAGGCTTTAAAACCACTGGCTCCCAAACAGAGCCATGGCGGTGGGACTCGCCTCGCCACCCAGGCCTCGGCACAATTTGTCCCCAAAAAAACAAAAAACAAATTAAACCTGACAAAATAGGTTTGACTGTGCTCTTTGTGTTTCTTGAATCAAAGATTAGAACCTCTAATGCCGGACAACTACCCTAATGACCAGAGGTGAGTAGAGTAGCTAAATATTGTACTCAAGTTAAGAGTGCTGTTACTTTAGAATAATATGACTCAAGTAAAAAGTAGTCATCCAAATATTCACTTGAGTAAGAAAGTACTCAATGAAAAAACTACTCAAGTAAAGAGTAACATTTAATAAGAGGCAGTTCAGTCTCTGTGCAGCCCTGTACCAAATATCTTTGGGGGATTAACACGCAGGCCCACTATGCTACTGTATTTTACTGTGGGTCACTATGGTGGTACTTGGAAATCTTTTTTTCCTTTAGGCAGAACTTGATGTAAAAAAAAAAAAAAAAAACAGTGGCTAAATGTAACCACTGCATTTCTGTTGTGCATATGACAAGGTAGTGTTGCGAGTATATTACCTGGGGTCCCTGCTCAGTGTTTAAATCAAAGGGGTCGCCCACCACTCGTCTCTTAGCTCTCTCCGCACTACGTTCCACAAACTCGTCGTAGACATCTGCTTGGACGTACGTCCGGGAGCCGGCACAACAACACTGGCCTTGGTTGAAAAACAAGGCAAAGTGTGCCTGCTCCACAGCATCCTCCACTGAACAATAAAAAGACAAAAAGGCTATTAGCTTTCAAGAGAGAAACTAAGTAAACAATACAAAAACAAAATAAAATCTTCACACGTTCACACTGCAGGCAGGGCATGATGCCCAATTCAGATTTTCACCTTACAAAAACAAAGGCAACTTGTACTGTGGGCGGAATGCGTCCGTGACGTCGCACGCGTGCGCACAACTGCGAGGCTGCATCTTTACCGAAGTCTATGCCGCCCCTCGCGTACGTCTCGTCATGACAGAAATCGAAAGTGACCTGCAGTGTGAACATAGCCGAAAACTAGAAGAACAAGTTATGAGGTCCTTTCGGGTCTGGATAGTATTTTATCTTTTTTTAAATCTCTCAGACATGTTTCCAGTCACGTGTATCTTACATACTGCCCATCAAAGTCCGTCCGTCGCTTCTGCTGATTTAGTACTATAGTGGCTCCAACTACCCTCGACAAATTGCGTGTATTTTAACATAGTTAGCCATTAAAGATGGCTCTGATTGTGATATCATCACACATCTAATTATGTGAATGTTGTATTTTGTGTTTGCGCGCGGTCAAAGCAATATTGCACTTGGATGGCTTTTGTTTGAAGCTTATATAAAGTTGATATTGTAAGTTTTTATTTTAAAAAATGGAATACAATGCAACGCACAATGGTTTTAAAAAAAATAAAAAATAAAAAAGACATACTTTTTGCATCAGACATGATGATATTAGGACTTTTTCCTCCAAGCTCCAGAGTGACCTTTTTCAGGTTACTGTTGCCTGAAGCCTGCTGGATTAGATGACCAACCTGATGGAAACAAACGTGCAAATATATGCAGTATTATGGTGGGCGAAATCTCTACTTGCATGAATAGCATTATAAATCTGTAATTTTGGCCTGACAACGTGGAATAAATACGGTTTGGAAAAAGACGTGTCAAGGTTCATGCACTGATTTGAGCAAGCTGACCAACTTTAGTCATATTCAGTGTTCACGCTTGGAGAAATTCTTCCAGGAAGTTTTGTTCATTTTACAATACGTCTTATTTTGGAACAACCAATACGGATCGTTCATCGAAAAAGCAGAGTGAGAGGTACGAGTCAATTTCATTAAGTATACGAGAGCATTTCAAAACTCATTTCTAGTTTTATTATACTTTTTAATGTCTTCTTTGACTTGTTTTACAACAGACAAATTATTTTTATTTCATTTGTACCCAACCTACTGCAGTTTATCGAATATTTTTTTGCATCTTGATGAGGCAACATTCACGTCGAGAGCAAATTAAAGTGGGCCGACATCAGGATGTCAAATTACATTATTTATAGCTGCTCTTTGTGCTGGGCGTAAGAAAATGTATGTACCGATAAATGCAACTGTACTAATGAAAAATGATCAAACAGCTCACTAAACATTTATTTTTTTTTAAGCAAGAAAAATTAAAAACGTGTTTTAAAGAAGAAGATTTTACTGGGCTCATTAAGAATGATTGGAAACTAAGGCCGGCTTGTTCCTACCTCTGTCGATCCTGTGAAGGCCACTTTGTCAACATCCATGTGTCTTGCAATGGCAGCTCCAGCTGAAGGCCCCATGCCAGGCAAAATGTTCACCACACCTTCGGGAAACCCCACCTGTAAATAAAATGTTATTCTTCTGGAACATAAGCCAACTAATGATCGACTGAATGGG
Organism: Phycodurus eques; assembly: GCF_024500275.1. Lineage (NCBI taxonomy): Eukaryota > Metazoa > Chordata > Actinopteri > Syngnathiformes > Syngnathidae > Phycodurus > Phycodurus eques. Next base: position 4,090,130 of record NC_084528.1, on the reverse strand, counting down.
ATCTTCAGTATGCAATCTTGATTTTTATTCAATTTTATTTCTATAGTGCCAAATCACAACAGAGGGTGTATCAGTCCACTTTACAGATAGAGCAGGTCTAATATACCACACTCCTCACTCATTAAAAGGCCAACTGAACCCCACATGAGCAAGCACTAGGCAACGGAGGCAAGGAAAACTCCCTCTTGGGAAGGAACCTGAAGCAGACCCAAGACTCAATGTGGGCTGGCCGTCTGCCAAGAGGTTGGGATAGGGAGTAGAAAAGAGTTTAGTGTGTTTAAGCTTTGTTTATTGATTGCACACAACCTTGAGTAAGTAAATAAACATGTTCAGGAACAAAATTTAATGGTTACAGACGTACACATTTTTTCTTAGTCACTGAAAATTCTGAAATTACCGTATTTTCACGACCATAAGGCGCACTTAAAAGTCGTAAATTTTCTCCAAAATGGACGGGGCGCCTTATAATTCGGCACGCCTTGTGTGTGCACTGAGTTCCAGAATCTATAAATGTTGTTGTTTGATGAGCGCTCCGCTTGACTGACTGGGAGCATTTCCTGCTGACACGCTGCTTATACAGAGGAAAAGCGGACGTGGCTGAGGAGAGCATGCGGACGTAAAGGGGGAAGGGTGCGCGTGAAGGAGGACGCTAAAGGCACGCCCCCAGCAGGTATATAGCGCCGGTCAAGCCAGCCTCCACTCGTAAAGTAGCAGTCGAGCCAGTCGCCCCGAATTTTCTTCATAATAGGCATTACGGCAATAAGTCGCCAACTCGTGGCGAAAGTCACCTTCAAAATAAAAGCTTCCCAATAATACGGACGTCAATGCTCTTCGGTTAAGGAATGCAACCAGCAAGGTTAATTTGAATCTTGAGACACGCTTACGAAGCACAGTTTAAACTGCAAGCTATCAGTTACGCGGCGGAACATGGGAATCGAGCGGCCGCGAGAGAATTCAAGATCAACGAATCCATGGTTCGCAAGTGGAGGAAGCGGGAAAACGAGCTTCGCCAAGTCAAGAAGACAAAGCTGAGTTTCCGCGGAAAAAAAAAAGAAAAACAAAACGCGGAAACAAGGCGAGGTGGCCCGAGTTGGTCTTCCAACAATGGATTAATGAACGCCAACCGCTGGACATCGGTGTAAACAGGGCGTTCTCAGTGAAGTGAAGCCATGCATGACAGATGGCGAACACAGCTTTACTAAGACTAGGAGGCAGCGCCGGGCTGAGTTACGCCACAATTTGTGAGGATTGGTAAAAAAATAACGTGAGCACATTGTTAAATACTTCGATAAAGTACAACTGAACTCAGTTTTGCTCCCGCTGCCTTTTTAAAAACATTGTTGTAGCGTACATGCATGCTACCATATGTTTCAACCTCATGAATACGGTGCGCCTTATGTATGTTTTAAACACAGAAATAGACCACGCAACTGAGACTGCGCCTATTAATGCGGTGCGCCTTATGGTCGTGAAAATATGGTGCACTGTTTAATTTAATCCCAAAATTACATAATTATGGTGAAAAGCATCCAGTCATTAGCCTCAGTATGTTATGCATTACAGCTTTTTGAGTGTTTCATCAAAGAATAATGTCCTTATAAGATAATGGTTAACAATAAAACAAGTGACTAATCGATTACCGTCCCCATCAAAGCACTCAAAGATGCTTTACAATTGCACACATTATTAATTCCCTCCACAGCCACACCCTAATGGTGATAAGCTACTTGCGTAGCCACAGCTGCCCTGGGGCAGTCTGACGGAAGTGTGGCTGCCATTCTGCGTCTGTCACATTCATTCATGGGCAACGTGGTTTAAGTCTCTTGAACAGGGACACGACGACGAAACCTTTAACACATTTCTTTAAATGATAAGTAGGTAATAAACCTGACAATAAATAAATATGGTGTGGGAAAAAACATGTTAAGGTTCATGTACTGATTTGAGCAAGCTGACCAACTTTCAGTCATAAATCAGACGTAAATGTTCATAATGATTAACTTCATTCTTTTAAACAAAGAAGGACAAGTCATGCGTATTGTATAATGTCAGTGTTTTGCATTGGAGTGGATTTAACTCTGCAAGATGAACAGCACATCAAAGTACCTCTTTTGTCAGGCTGGCTACGTAGAGAGCGGAAAGCGGCGTCTGCTCAGCGACTTTCATCACCACCGTGTTACCGGTTGCAAGAGCGGGGCCAAGTTTCCATGCCTGCATCAAGAGAGGAAAGTTCCACTGCAGGGGGAAAAGAAAGAGCAAACAGAACTTTACCACTTTGCATGCCCTCTCAATGGTTTGATCTCATACAGCAAATATTCGGGCTCAGCTTTAAAACAAAGCCTTTACAGTCTAGCTTTAAAAAAACTACACTTTCACGTGGCGCACTGCAATATTTCTGCACATGCTGCTATCTTTATTCTTTGGGTGGGTTCCCAAATTCTCAAGTTCGGAAATGCATATCAGGTTTCCACACCTGACAGCTTAAGGACATTTTCAGTAGATGACCATTCCGTGGCGAAAGTAGCAGATGGGCAGAAAGAAAATGTTGGTGCCAATTTATTGAGTCAAATATGTAAACAAAGAAGTGAGGTAAACATGAATAAAACAAGTTGTAGTTCTCAAACGGAGTGCTTTAAAATACTGCATTAGGAGTAAGTCATGCCTTTATTCTCTGTAGTAAAGTGTAGTGCACTAAAACACAGCAAGTCTAAAATGGAGCACACTAGCAGTGTAGATTAAAGCCATTGCAAAAACAACTTAAATCAAGACTGGTGAAACATGATATGGCGACATCATGCACTGCTACTGAAGTTTGGCTACGTTGTTCGATAAGATTGTATTCCCATGATTCCACTGCGAATATTCTGACTCAGCTTGAAAAATAAAGCATTGACAGGGCACAAAGGTCTAATTCTCAAAAGAGTGCAATAAAATATGGTATAAGGATGAGTCATGACTTTATCCTGTGTGGTGGAGTGCAGTGCACAGTGAGCCAGAGTTACTAAGATCCCAAATAGCAGGCGCTAAATTGGGTGTTGACTAACAGATTGCACACGCTGTTGGTGGGTGTGTCCTCCTTGATTCGCTAAGATAGCAACGCATTAGGCAACAATTTGGCAGAGCACCGCAAGCGCAACTTGAAGTGATCAGTAAAAGTTGCAAACATGTATATTACAGAGTTACAGAAATCTATCACTCCCAAAAAATTGGGGGGAAGCCAGCAACCGCATATAAAAACCAGGTTTTATTTATATCGTCCCGAGTGCATTGGAAAGTACTACTACTGAAAGGCTCTCATACACATTCATTTTAGTTTGTATTTTTTGTTGTTATAAACTGGAATTGAATGAATTTGTTTCATTCTTGCGAACTTTGAAATCCTTCAGCGCTTACCGGTATGATTTGTCCACAGACTCCAATGGGTTCATGTCTGGTGTAGCAGAAATAATCTCCATCAATGGGGATGGTCTTTCCCTCCCATTTGTCAGCCCAGCCTGCATAGTACCTGAGAACATCACAACCGTTTCAAACCAGTGCAGAGATCTAAAATGAATGTAATGCTCACATCGACAGTGAAACCTGCAAGGCCACGACTGGAAGGAACTGCCAACCCCTAGTCATGCTTTGGTATTGGCCTTTTGTGCTAGTTACAGACATGTTTGAGCCTAAAGGTGTCCTGTCCGTACGTGCACTTAACCCCAGTAAAAGCGGCTCAGTGATTGACTGTGATCGGACGTAAGGCCACGTCTTAGACGCTCAAGTAAAGAAAGGGGCAAAGCTGTCAAATGATCACCAGCCGGTGATGTGTTGGCATTGATGGTGGGGAATGAACAAACCATATTTTGAAAAGCTCCAGCCTTATTGTGATAAGACATGTGGCAACGTAATACCAACCCAGGGCTGCACATTTGATACCTGAGACATTTGACCACATTGGGGAGATCCACTGTGTAGGAAACAGCATACGGCTTCCCGTTGTCAAGGGTCTCCAGTTCCTATGGAAACATTACCACAATAGCAACAAAGCCAAATATGTGCAGTGGTTTAGGATCCACAATAACCTGCTTTTACAACACTGTATGAATGCGTTTAAAAATTTAATTAATCTGTGCTTGTACAACAAGTTTATTACATGGTATTTTCTTTCAATGTGCATGTGCCAACAAAGACTGTTGACTTAATAAAAAAATTGTCTGGGAGGTGGCGCAGATCATTTATAATCACACAACACAAATACATGGTGTGATTAGAGCAGAACAGACTAGTAATCAGGTTTGGTGGATTTAGCTGCTTTTCATTACAACTCACCGCAAGGTAGGCAGAATCCCTCTCAATTGCATCTGCCAACCGGCTGAGAAGTAGGCCTCGGTGGGAGGCATCCATCCGTCTCCATGGCGAGCCCAACTGGAAGGCATCGCGTGCTGCTTTCACTGCCTTGTCAACATCCACCTGGAAATAACAACATCATTTGTAAGTGTCATTATTAAAATCACCGGAAAGGTAATTGGGTTACAACAACACACAACTTTCAAATACCATATGAAGAGCTCTTTTCCAAAACGCAATACAGTGGGCCCCCATATTTGCAGTTTCAGCATTCCCAATTCACCAATTTGCGGATTGTAACCCCCCCCCCCCCCCCAAAAAAAAAAAGTTATTAACAGTTTTTATGGAAGTATTTAATTGCAATAAAGTAATTTAATTACATTAAGTTAGCAGCCATTATTTCTGTCATGTTGTAATGTTGATTTGACCTAAACTTATGTCAGTGGCCAATCCTTGAATGCCCCCCCCCCCTAGAGGTCATTGAGGTTTTAACTTTTGTCTAAAATGCTAGAGAATAATTTGAGCTGGGACGCCCGCAACCCTTGTGAGGACAAGATGTACAGAAAATGGATGGATCCAGTATACAGTACACAAGTATATACAATAAATGAACAAGTCATGTAAATGGACACATTGCTCCATCTCGTGATCGGATCGGTTTTTGTTTTCATTTTTTAACTTGCTGATTGGCCCCAAAACTCAAGGTGGCCAAGGTTGTACAGCATTGATTAAGGTTAAACCACCGTCCCCCACTGTGCCCATTGCAACCAGGGAGCAGCATGGGCTTTACTAAGTTCCTTTGCAGCTTGGTTTTCATTTATTTTATTGTAGTGTTAGTCTGGGTATCAGCTTGTTTGTGGAATTGAGACCTGCAACCAAAGATGCAAGTCACGTTACTTTGTGTATTTTCCAACATCTTTGTGATTTCCAGCCATGATAAAAATCCTCATCAGTATAGTTGTTTGTAGTGGCATGTAAACATATAAATGCAAAAAGGCGAGGTTAATTACTTATACCGTTTGTGTCAAGTGCTTATTGTAGAGTAGGGGTGTCAAACTCATTTTTGTTGCGGCCATATTGTCGTTCCGGTTTCTCTCAGAGGGCCGTTATCACTGAGACGATGTAAATATTGAATCGCCTCATCATATTGCATACGTATATCCAACAAATTGATGGATAGCTAGTCGTGAAATCGGCAGTCAAGGATAATAGTTTGTTCAACTATTGGTCAAGTTACTGGATTTGTTAACAAAAAGTTTGCAATATCTCTACATTATTATTTATGAAATATGACCATTTAAAATTGTACCACAGATTTGTCCACGAATCCTGAAAGTTGTCACACATGATTTGCCGTCGCCGGCGTCACGAAACGATGCGGTGTGCCCGATGTGGCCCCTGGGCCTCGAGTTTGACACCCGGGTTGTCGAGCATATTATATGAATTGACTCATGTGTAATGTCACATCAGTCTGTGCTAGCGTGTTATTCCGGCGGCACCCTCATGCATTGTCCTTATTGGCTGGGCCCACCTGTGGGTCGAGAAACAGCCCTGGATACTGTTACATGTCAGCTCCTTCTTTTCCAGTTTGGGTGCATGCTCGGCGCTCACCTGGCTGAATGGAAAGCATTGTGTTCGCTTACCTCATTGGCCTCGGCAACATGACAGATGATCTCCCCTGTTGCTGGGTTTATAGTGGGGAAGGTTTTCCCACTTGCTGCGTCCTGCCACTGGTTGTTGATGAACAGCTACAGGAATCAAACGGAGTAATTAGGAATAGGCTGTACCGCAGTGTGAATGAATTCAACTTTGAACACTGGTCAAAAAAAATAATAATAAATAAAATAATTAAATTTTAAAAAAGGGTGAATTTTAATGGCATTTCAGTCATCTTTTGTATAGCCTGGCGCAACGCCACCAGGTCCCTTGAAAAGAAAATTCCCATTTTGGACTTTGTTGACTCGACCGCTCTCGGACTACGTCACTAGTGATTTGCAGAGGCTTCTGCGTTCTCGTTACGAATGATTTACTAGCTGTTCCTCACGGTCAAGTTTCTCACGGAGGGTTTCCTTATCTCCTTACCTTACACGAGTAGCGCTGCGGTCCAAAATCTTAGTGGACAGGAACTAAGTGTACCTTATTAAAGTGGACCTCGGGTTGGGTGCTAGGTGCGGGTATAGCCGCGGCGGAGTATTGGCACGCCGACACAACCTTCACCCGTGGAACGGTCCTAGAAATCACCGCGCGGAGCATTTCGGCAATCGTTTCCCCACCACAGCGAGTTTTCACTGCGTTCAGTATGCAGTGTTATGTAAGGCTATTCAAATACTATTTTTTAATCCCACCCATTCTACGTCATCGTTTCCCGAGTGCTGACTCGCCAATACAGATTACTTATTTTACTGTAGTCAAGCCAGCCTCCACTCGTAAAGTAGCGGTCAAACCAGCCGCCCCTAATTTTGTTCATACTAGGCATTACGGTAATAAATCGCCAACTCGCAGCGAAAGCCACCTTCAAAATAAAGGCTTCCCAATAATACGGGCGTCAGTATTCTTCGGGTAAGGAATGAAACCAGCAAAGTTAATTTGAATCTTGAGATACATTAAAAAATTTACTTTATTTGATATTTTAAGAAAAATAAATGGTAATGGACTGCACTTACATAGCACTTTATCGACATCATCACAGCGCCCAAAGCCAGTGTCTTGCCCAAGGACAGTTCGACACGCGGACAGTCGTAGCAGGGATTCGAACCTGTTCTACCTACTGAGCCAAAGCCACCCCAACATAATCCCATTGGTATCGCAAGACAAGTCCAGATCTGTGTGATAGACCACCAAGGACTCCACGAAAAGAGGTTTAATGAAGATCAGATATTGTATTTCAAAATAAAAATATCTGAAAACTGCATATTTTGCTGTCATTACCCTGACTGAAAAAAATCTGTTAAATATTTTTAATGAGATATCGCAACAGCGCTCCAGTTCTGGGGGACACTATACAACGCCAGGTCTCCAACAAAAGAGGTCCCATCCAAATCTGATGTGGCATTTCAAAATAAAAGTCCACTGAAATTGCTATATTTCACTGTCATTACCACGGATTTAAACAAATCATTAAAAAAAATAATCTATTGAGTTATCGCAACACAAATCCAGTTCTGGGGGACACTACACCACCTTAGGTCTCCAACAAAAGAGGACCCATCCAAATCTGATGTGGCATTTCAAAATAAAAGTCCACTGAAATTGCTATATTTCACTGTCATTACCACGGATTTAAACAAATAATTTTTAAAAAAATCTATGAGTTATCGCAACACCAGTCCAGTTCTGGGGGACACTACGCCTCCCCTGGTATCCAACAAAGGTGGTCCCACCCAAACCTGATGTCCATTGATCCATTTTCTACCGCTTATCCGAGGTCAGGTCGCGGGGGCAGTAGCTTTAGCAGGGACGCCCAGACTTCCCTCTCCCCAGCCACTTCATCCAGCTCTTCTGGGGGGATCCCGATGCGTTCCCAGGCCAGCCGAGAGACGTAGTCTCTCCACCGTGTCCTGGGTTGTCCCCGGGGTCTCCTTCCGGTGGGACGTTCCCGGAACACCTCACCAGGGAGGCGTCCGGGAGGCGTCCGAATCAGATGCCCCAGCCACCTCATCTGGCTCCTCTCAATGCAGAGGAGCATCGGCTCAACTTTGAGCTCCTCCCGGATGACCGAGCTTCTCACCCTATCTCTAAGGGAACGCCCGGATACCCTGCGGAGGAAACTCATTTCGGTCGCTTGCATCCAGGATCTCATTCTTTCGGTCACGACAAACAGCTCGTGACCATAGTTGAGGGTAGGAACGTAGATTGACCGGTAAATAGCCTTTCGCCTGAGCTCCTTCTTTACCACAACGGACCAATACAAAGTCAGCATCACTGCAGATGCTGCACCGATCCGCCTGTTGATCTCCCGTTCCATTCTTCCCTCACTCGTGAATAAGACCCCAATATACTTGAACTCCTCCACTTGGGGCAGGATCTCATCCCCGACCTGGAGAGGGCACGCCACCCTTTTCTGACTGAGGACCATGGTCTCAGATTTGGAGGTGCTGATCACGGCTTGATGAAGCCAACAGAACCACATGCTCTGTAAAAAGCAGAGATGCAATACCACCAAAACGGACCCACACTACACCTCGGTTGCGCCTAGAAATTCTGTCCATGAAAGTTATGAACAGAATCGGTGACAAAGAGCAGCCTTGGTGGAGTGCAACCCTCACCGGAAACGAGTCCGACTTACTGCCGGCAATGCAGAACAAACTCTGACACCGGTCGTACAAGGACCGAACATCCCGTATCAGGGGGTTCGGTTCCCCATACTCCCGAAGCACCCCCACAGGACTCCCCGAGGTACACGGTCGAATGCCTTTTCCAGGTCCACAAAACACATGTAGACTGGTTGGGCAAACTCCCATCCACCCTCAAGGACCCTCACGAGGGTACAGAGCTGGTCCACCGTTCCATGGCCAGGACGAAAACCACACTGCTCCTCCTGAATCTGAGATTCGACTTCACGATGAACCCTCCTCTCCAGCACTCCCCGAATAGACCTTACCAGGGAGGGTGAGGAGTGTGATCCCCCTGTAGTTGGAACACTCCCTCCGGCCCCCCTTCTTAAAAAGGGGGACCACCACCCCAGTCTGCCAATCCAGAGGCACTGTCCCCGATGTCCACGCGATGTTGTAGAGGTGTGTCAACCAGGACAGCCCCACAACATCCAGAGCCTTTAGGAACTCCGGGCGAATCTCATCCACCCCTGGGGCCTTTCCACCGATGAGCTTTCTTGAGAATGTTTTGCTTCAGTGTGTCACCTACCAAGTGCATAATGACTAATCATAGTGATGATATTTTAAGGCACAAAACTTGAAGTCACAGTTATTTGAAACTGAAAAATATAGTATTGCACTTTAGAATTGAATCAATTTATGAAGACCTAGGAACCATTCCATTTTTTTACAGGAGCATAATAATTCTCATAATTATCCTTTGTCCCCACCACTACAAAGTCTTTCGTATTTTTACACTTTCAGATTCATTCTGTGTGCCGAATTGTACCCCCAAGTGGTCCGGTTCTGTCCCGCGGCCCGCCATTTTGACATCACTGTACTAGAGGAACCAACTGTTTTAAACTCAAAGCCAGATCACATGGGATTAAGACTGAACAATGACTTGATTGTATTTGGCCATTATAAAATAATTTTGCGTGTAGAATCTGCTGATTTTGGCATAGGCCTAAGGGGAATTCCCACTGTGAAAGCTGAAACCAAACTCCAAACAAAGAAGTCTTTCTGATTTAACAAAATTTCCCCCCTCTTAACTACTGTCCTCTGATTGTTGTAAGTTGTTTCGCTAACATTCTCATACTATGAATATGAATCTGGAATCAAAATTATCAAATTAAATTCGAATATAAACCTTAAATAAAAATGTAAAATCCATCCATCCATTTTCTGAGCCGCTTCTCCTCACTTGGGTCGCGGGCGTGCTGGAGCCTATCCCAGCTGACATCGGGCAGGAGGCGGGGTACACTCTGAACTGGTTGCCAGCCAATCACAGGGCACATAGAAACAAACAACCATTCGCACTCACATTCACACCTACGGGTAATTTAGAGTCTCCAATTCATGCATGTTTTTGGGATGTGGGAGGAAACCGGAGTGCCCGGAGAAAACCCACGCAGGCACGGGGAGAACATGCAAACTCCACACAGGCGGGACCGGGGATTGAACCCGGGTCCTCAGAACTGTGAGGCTGACGCTCTAACCAGTCGGCCACCGTGCCGCCAAAATGTAAAATATGTATCTAAATATAAATCTTAAATCAAAATGTTAGCTATAAATCTAAATCCATCCATTTTCAACACCACTTATCCTGGTTAGGGTCGCGGGACGCTGGAGCCTATCCCAGCTGACTTTGGGCGAAAGGCGGACTACACCCTGAACTGGTCGCCAGTCAGTCGCAGGGCACATATAGACACGGACAACCATTCGCACTTACATTCACAACGTCACTGAGTGGGAACTGAACCCAGGCTGCCTGCACCAAAGTCAGGCGAGTGTACCACTACACCATCAGTGACTATAAATCTAAATCTAAATCATAATTCTAAATGTTAAATATATATCTAAATATAAATCTTAAATCTAAATGTCAACTGCACTGAACAAAAATATAAATGCAACAGTTTTGTTTTTGCTTCCATTTTTCATGAGCTGGACTCCAAGATCTAAAACTTTTTCCACATACACAAAAGGCCATTTCCCTCAAATATTGCTCACACATCTGTCCAAATCTGTGTTAGTGAGCATTTCTCCTACAACAATATTTGAGGGAAATGGTCTTTTGTGTCTGTAGAAAAAGATTTAGACCTTTGAATCCAGCCCACGAAAAATGGGAGCAAAAGCAAAAGTGTTGCGTTTATATCTTTGTTCAGTGCATATATCTAAATATTAAATGTAAATTTAAATATTAAAGCTAAATGTTAAATATATACTATTTATAAATCGAACAGTCGTGCAATTTACACTTTATTCAGCACAGTAGTTCTAAGAGAGTCAAACACTGCAAGTTTCACAAGGTTCACTAAATTAAACACTGAATGGGACCTCAGGTTAACCTTAAGCCAACCTTCAAGATTCAGTTTCTGCAGTTTATCTTTATTGGAAAAGAGGTTGTTGTTGGTTGATGTGCTCTGATCATTTTGTCTGTAAACTGTCTTGGATCTAACAAAAGTAGAAGTGTAGTTTTGCAGTCACTGTCAATAGCCAGGTTTTATTCAACATCCATCCATCCATTTTCAACACTGCTTATCCTGGTTAGGGTCACGGGGTGCTGGAGCTTATCCCAGCTGACTTCGGGCAAAAGGCGGACTACACCCTGAACTGGTCGCCAGTCAGTCACAGGGCACATATAGACACTGACAACCATTCGCACTCATATTCATACATTCACTGAGTGGGAACTGAACCCACGCTGCCCGCACCAAAGTCAGGCGAGTGTACCAGTACACCATCAGTGACTTCTATACAATGTGACTGAAGGAAAGTAGTGTTTCTACTGAATTGCCTTGTTCATCAATTTAAAAATATGTTGAAGATACATGTAATTATAAAATTTTCTACATTAAATATTCATCCATCCATTTTCCGTACCGCTTATCCTCACTCCTCGCTCCTCACTCCATCGTGCTGGACCCAATCCCAGCTAACTCTGGGCGAGAGGCAGCGTACACCCTGAAATGAGGGGAAACTACGATCATGTGTCCTGGGCCAAAAATGGGTTTGACACTCCTGCTGAGGTTTAGTCAAAAACATTTAGCAGTGTTGGGGAGTAACTAATGACATGAAATTAAATTCATCCATTTCCTTTACCGCTTATCCTCACTAGGGTCACTGGGGTCTTGGAGCCTATCCCAGCTATCTTCAGGCGGGAGGCAGGGTACACCCTGAACCGTTTGCCAGCCAATCGCAGGGCACACGAAACAAACAACCATTCACACTCACAATCACACCTACGGGCAATTTAGAGTCTCCAATCAACCTACCTGAAATGAAATTATGTAATTTCATTTTAAAAAACATGTAATTGTAATCCATTACATTACTGGGAGAAAATGTGTTATTAAATATTTACATTTTAAAAATAGCCACAACTTTTTTATTTGTCATATATATGAAGCGATATTGTCTAAATTATGCACGTGTGTCATTAGGTCAACATGGTATCATGTTTTTCACATGCTGTATACATAAGAACAAATATGTGGTTAAATCTCAAATAATGATCCATGGTTTGAAAGTACTTTTTTTTTTTGAGGAAACATCCAAGGATCCCGTTTATGCATTCATTCAAAATTAAGAAAAGTAATCAATATGAAATCAAATGTAAATAGTTATATTACTTTGAGAAAGTATTGAAATAGTTACACCACTATAACCTATTCAACAGGGTAACTTGCAATGTAACCAGTTACATTTCCAACATAATTTTATCCAACACTGCATGCAGGCCTACCGATACCGTACTGCAGCGTTTATTTCTTCCATACTCCACTCCACTAAGTGGCAGTAAAGTAAAGAGGAAGGGGCGGAAATGCAACTTGAACGCTAATGGTAGCGCGGTGACGAATGTATTGACGGTTTTCTGGTCTGCCGGTTTTTTTTTTGGTTTTGTTATTTATTTTTTTTAATTTTTTTTAATTGTATGAGTATTTGTAGTTGTCATGTACTATTAAAGTTCGTCATTGTAGTAAAAACAAGTAAACTATACAGCTCGCGCTTTACGCTAGCTTTATGATAACAAGGACGACTACTCACCACTACGATTTCATATGCTAGCTCATGCTCCTTTCCGCTTGCTAAAGCTCGACGAGACGACATTCGATTTCACGTAAAAAAATTTGAAGTTGCAAATAAAGGTAAGTGGAACTCAAACGACTTAAGGTTGACTGCACGAGTGTGAATAAATGGTGCTCATTTGATAAACTAAATTTGGGTTGATGAGGACAGGAGGTATGGAAATGAAGGGATAGTGGCCAGTAAACCACTTTAAATGTGACCATACTTAATTGTTATTTGTGTGTGTATAGAAGTGATATGAAAACATTTGGTGTGACGCAAATATCCCACCTTGTGTTCAAAACTCGCCTCGGCGATAAACTTGAACACAAGCGCCCATTGAACGCCGACAAAACGTTTTTCATCACATGGTGTCAGCAAGTAGACCTATGGTTGTACTTGGAATTTCTAATTAGTTGTGATTTTACAGAGTCACAGGTGTCTGAAAATGTTGAGGATCACCTGCCAGGTATTCTAATGACTTTCTGTGTCCTAGAAATGGCGTTAAAATCAGGAGAGGAACGTCTGAAGGAGATGGAGGCGGAGATGGCTCTGTGAGTTATAATTGGTCACAAAAGCAATATTAACATAAATACACTTGTGTTAATATATGTACAGCCAACAAGAAAACAGTAACAACAAAATCAAGATATTTCAGTTTTTCTTTTTTAATATATCTGCAAAAATTTCAACAATTCTGTTTTCATTCTGTCAATATGGGTTGCAGTGTGTACTTTAATTAGGAAAAAATGAAAAATGATTTTAGCAAATGACTGCAATATAACAGAGTGAAAAATTTAAGGGGGTCTGAATACTTTCCGTACCTACTGTGTGTGTGTGTGTGTGTGTGTATATATATATATATATATATATGTGTGTGTGTGTGTGTGTGTGTGTGTGTGTGTGTGTGTGTGTGTGTAAAGGTATCCAATCCTCGTGCAAACTCTACACGTTTATCCATATCTATTATGAATAGGTTTGAGCAAGAGGTTCTTGGTGGCCCAGTGCCACTGTCAGGAAACCCACCTGTCATGGAGGCGATACCTGTAGCTTTGGCTGTCACAGCGCTACCAGTAGTCCGACCAATTATTGGCACCAACACCTACAGACAGGTTTGTATCCTTTCCTTAGTTAAGCGCTAATAACCTCTGATTCTTTTTATTTATTTATTTATTATTTTTTAAAATTCAACGCAGATGCATGCTATGGTCCAAAGTATAAAGACAAACCTTCATTTAGCAGTTTGAGCTGCAGACCTTTAATTTCAATTTTGTGGGAGTAGTTTGACGTAGGCATTTTTGTACATCAGTATGACTATTCCCCAAGTGCACAAAGCAAGGTCTAAAAAAGCATGTTTGGAAGTGAACCCTATGTAATCAACTTATAAAAAGATGTTGTTTTTTTAACCCTTTTGAGGAAGGACTAGGGCTGGGCGATAATACATTATCAATATATATTAAGATAGACACGTGATCGATATCAATAGAAAATACGTTCAATTAAATGTTCAATGGAAGAAGAAAAAAAACATGCCAGTGATGTGGCAAGGTATTATGTTACAACAGAGGCTTCAGGGCTCACCTCCTTTTTCCTTTTGCCTGGTCGCTGTCAATGTATATTAAGGAGGTAGAAGCTAAGAAGAGAATTGAGATCTACCCTCAGCCTCCTGACCTATCACGACCCAGCAAAGCAAAATTGGTTGTCTTCAAACTCACTCGCTATTTTCTAGCGTAGAAGTGGAGAAGTGATTTGTTTTGTCATCAAGTCTCAGAACATATTTAAAAAAAAAAAGAATGCCGTGCACTGAAAAACCATACAAACCTTTTTGACCCAGCCCCCATTTACCATGGTTTTGCATGGAACTCAGCATTTTGGCACGAAAAGTAACTTCACACAGCATCGGTGATTTATTTTTTAAATGAATGGAACCAAATGCTATAAAACGCTGATTCTCTACCCACCGATGAGACACAATATTAGTTTTAGTGTGTGGTAATGTGAGACAACTTTTGTGAATTTGATCCCAATTCATTGTGATGTAAAGTTGCTACGGTGAAGTTTTAGCCCAATGTTAAGCTTTTTTCTTTTTTGCCATCGGCGCTTACGTTGGTTTGAAGACTAAAATAAATGCTAAAAACCACCAATGCAAAAGTGCAAGCAACCGTTTACCTTGTTAGCTGTCTCAATGTTGGCATAGATGTATTTTATTTTTTCACTCACCCAGTTGACTTGAGAGTTGACTTGACTGAAGCTCCGCGCTTTGTAGGCTGCGGCTCGGAGCGCGTCAGACGCTACACATCGGGAAAAACTCCTTTGCACAATATAATCTTATTCCAAGTGTTGCACTGAGGCGACTAGTCATTCATTTTAACAACGTTAAGACACTTTTGTTCGCTGCCGTTGGGCACAAGCACGTCATCGTGCCCGTTCTTCTTCGTTGGTTTACACCGCTTCTTCGTTGCTTTTCAACACTTCTTCTTCGCGGCTGGAGGACTAGGCATCAAAACTGGGAACCGAAAGTTTAAAATTTGAACGGTTCCGGGAGAACCAGAATGTTAGTCCCGGTTCCAATCGATTCTCGATGCCCAACCCTAGTCTTGGGTTGTTACACGTGCCTCTCAATTTTTATAGGCGTAGGTCAAACGTCGTTAGGGGGCCAATTCTTTATTTTATATTTGTAGGAGGTGCTAATGTTTTTAGGAGAAAAAAAAGCAATTTTTTAGTAATTGCGTATAACAACTTTAAAATATATGTTAAAAGGGTGATAAGTAATCACTGCACTGTTTGTTGACATGGTGTATACCACACTAAACATGAACCAGAGGAAGCAAAGGAGAGAGTTGTCTCAGGAGAGTAAAAAGAAAATCACCTTTGTGCTTGTCTATAAAGGCTATAAGAGCATCTCCTTGCAGCATAATATTCCTTTAACTACAGTTGCACATACAGTATTATTCAGAAATTTAAGATCCATGGGACTGCAGCCAACCTCCCTAGACGTGGCCGCAGGAGGAACATTTATGACAAATTGTAGAGATGGATAATACGAATGGTAACAAGAGGCCAGAACAACCTCCAAAGAAATTAAAGGTCAGATGACAAAGATGTTATGGAGTCCGTTAAAATTCATATTTGCATTGTTTATATGTTATGTAATACATGCACGTAACGTCCAGCAAGTTTTCAACCATAGTTTAGCTAAAAATTAGGTTTTTATTAGGCTTTACACGATCAGGATTTTTGGGGCTGATCAGCAGCAAGTTTAAAAAAATCAGCAAGTTTAAAAATCATCAGCAAGTTTAAAAAAAAAAAAACGATAACCGATCACTAATCCCATCACAAGCTGGAGCAATGTGTACATTTACATGACTTGTTCATTTTTTGTATATACTTGTGTACCGTATGACTTCTTCATTTATTGTATATACTTGTGTACTGTATACTGAGTACTGTATCCATCCATCCATCTTCTGTACCGCTTATCCTCACTTGGGTCGCGGGCGTGCTGGAGCCCATCCCAGCTCAAAATTATTCTCTAGCATTTTAGACAAAAGTTAAAACATCAATGACCTCTAGGGGGGTATTCAAGGATTGGTCACTGACATAAGTTTAGGTCAAATCAACATTACAACATGACAGAAATAACGGCTGCTAACTTACTGTAATTAAATGACTTTAACAAATACTGTTAATGACATGCTTACTCTAACTTTCTCACTGTCACGGCTATGTGGACGGGTATTGTCCAGAGTTTGCGTCCGTTTGGCTTTTCCTTTTTCTTTTTTTCTTTTTTCACACTACGTTGCTTGAACGCGGCATGCTCCTCCTTGTGTACATTCTTCAGATGTCCGATCAAATTTGTTGTGTTGAAGCATTTAGATGACGTTCCCTACGACTTACTTCAGTTGTGCACAGACTGCAAATAACTTGCATGTTGTTTGTCTGAGACACCGCAAAATAGTCCCACACCGATGACGTGTTTTTTAACCGACAAGATTTAAAAAATGTATTGTCAGATAGCAACACTACTGCGCCACAAGACACGTGACAAGGCTAAAAATAATCTAGCTTTTGGATTCATATGCGACGGCAATGCAGAGTTAAATGTCTTGTGCGGAGCCGATCGATGACGTCATTGAGCTGCTCGGCAAATTATGACATTAAAGCCGGTTAGTCAATTAGCATAAAATGCTAATTATTGGCCGATACCGATCAGATCGGCGTAAAGTCTAGTTTTTATGACTCATATTGAGTCCTCCCCGAACATACCTGAAGCTGAAGACACCGGGGTGTGGTTACTCTATCCACCACAAGGGCTACCAGAAGTGACATTGCAATTGACAAACACAGCGCGCTACATGCAATGGCGAGCAACGTGTTAGAATATGAGGAGGAGGAAGATTTTGACGTATAGGAGCACCCAACTGAACTTGGCATTGTCAAACCGTACATGTTTGAGATGATCAGGAGGTCTGAACAGTGACGGCGACAAGCAGCCAAGTAGCAGCTGTCCAACAGAAATAGTGAGTGGACACTGGCTCGATGTGACGGTATGTCAAATGCATGTCTTTTTATACAGTCATGGCTTGAAATAATGGCACCCCAAAGGAGCCAATATTTTTTAGCACGACTATAGGCATTATATATTCATATATATTTCAGTGACACGGCACAAGCTTTTACATAGCATGCAGTATTCCTTTATATTGTGTGCTCCTCGCTCGAGTTGCGTTATAACACGCCGCACAGAAAGTCTTTGCCGTCCGTGTCTGTTGGCTTGTCATATAGGCAAAAGTACAGACGACAGTACTGAAAAGTACTGCGTGGGTCTTTTTTTTCCTACTCCCCAGTGCAAAGGAAATCCTTGCCCCTTGTCTGCACCGCGGCACCGTGGTGGCTGCGAGATTTAGCTCTCTTGCTGGCGGTTGAGGAGCCAATGGCCGTAGGAAAAATAGTTGGCACCGCAGCTGGTTTCAGCCTCTACCTCTGTATCAAAGACTTTCTGCTAAGTCTTTCTCAAAACACGCCGGTTCGAAGTGATCAGCACAGTTTGGAATGCTTGCTAGGCACCCATCGCTGACCACGTTTCTTCCCGTCGAGTGCCTTTCCCTATCCACCATCGTTAAATCATACAAAAACAAATATACAAGGACAGGAACAACAGCATGGAACAATAGCACACAACGCCGACTGAACAGGCTGTTTAGCTCGTGTGACGTCACAGCGACGGATAGAGCCAACGACCGGAAGGCGCATTCTGCATCATATTTATCAATTTAATTGCTGTATATCTGCTATATAATCACTTCGAAATGGCAGATGTGGTTTGTAAAGGGGTTCTAGATCAAATCTTTGTCCTCTGATCTTTAAAGGTGAACAAACTCCAAGGTCAAGGTACATCAGTGTCAGATCGCACCATCTGTCGTTGTTTGAGCTGAAGTGGACTTCATGGGAGACGGCCAAGGAGGACACCACTGTTGAAAATAAATAATAAAAAAGCGAAACTGGTATTTGGCAAACTGCATGTTGATAAGCCACAAAGCTTCTGGGATAATGTCCTCTGGACAGAGGAGACAAAACAGGAACCTTATGGCAAGGCACATCAGCTCTATGGTCACATACGCAAAAATGACGCATACCAAGAAAAGAACACTGTCCCAACTGTGAAGCATACAGGAGGCTCTGTCATGTTCTGGGGTTGCTCTTCCACATCTGGCACATGATGTCTTGAATCTGTGCAGGATATAATGAAATCGCAAGACTATCAAGGTATTCTGGAGAGAAATGACTGCCCAATGTCAGAAAACAAGGACTCCGTTGCAGGTCATGGGTCTTGCAACAGGATAATCACCCAAAACACACAGCTAAAAATACCCAAGAATGGCTACGGGTAAAACATTTAACTATTCTGAAGTGGCCTTCTATGAACCCTGATCTAAAGCCTATTGAACATATGTAGAAGGAGCTAAAACATGCCGTTTGGAGAAAGCACCCTTCAAACCCGAGACAACTGGAGCAGTTTGCTCATGAAGAGTGGGCCAGCATACGGTTGTGCTCACCATTTTTTGCACCCATGAAGTTTAAGTACTAAATGCGGACTATCTCCTGAAGAAAATTAATCAAGTGAAACAGCATTTTTTATTATGGAGAACTTGTTTGATATGAAAGAGCAAACTGAAATATTTTCTGGACAGATGAAACAAAAGCAGAGCTTTTTAGCAATGCACACTAACAGTATGTTTACAGACAGCCTTTAAGGAACAGACAGTCAAGCATGGTGGGGGATCCATAATGCAGTGGGGCTGCTTGCCTGCATCTGGTACTGGAGGCCTTGACTGTATCAGAGGTATCCTTAAATAAGAAAATCTAGGTTTTAGAGCGAAATTTGTAACAAAACTTGATTTGAGGCGAAGGTCGTGGGTCCTCTAGCAAGACAAAAGACCTAAAGCACACATCCATAAGCACACAGGAATGATTGAAAATGAAAAAATGGCCAGCAATGAGTCCTATCTCAATCCAATTGAAAAGAAGAGTGGGAGAAAATACCACCGGAGAAGTGCAAAAAGCTTATAGATGGATACAAGAAACCGAACATGTCATTGCTGCCAAAGGGGGTGCAACGAAATATTGAGGGGTGCCATTTTTGCTGCACATGCATGTTTTTTGAGTTATTCATTTATTTTTTAATTACAATACCTAAGTTTAAAAAAAAAAAAAAAAATCTTTGTTAAATCACTTTGGACCTCCAATCCAAAAGATACTAATGATATGTTTGGTACATTTCCATTTAATTTCTGAAGGTATTATAGATATGATATGCAAAAAAAAAAAAAAAAAAAAGATAGTGTGCCAATAATGGTGACTATGACTGTACCTGCGGAGAGGTGCAGAAGTCTTATTGAAAGTTACAAAAATCGTTTGATTGCAGTGATTGCCTCAAAAGGTTGTGCAACAAGATATTAAGTTAAGCTTATCATAATTTTCTATCCAGGCCTGTTTCATGAGTTTTTAAAAAAAATTTTTTTTTTTTAATTTAAAAAATTTAAAAAAAATAATTCTGTTGAACCACAATTCAAAAGCAGTGTCAGATTTTCATTAAATTTTTGTTACTTTTATCAGATTCAAGTTATTTCTGTGACCACTGTGGTTTTTTTCTTTAATTAACAGAGGAGTACCAAATATTTTATCCACGTGTACAGTCTATAAGTATAAATATGCTGTGTTTTACAATAATACTTAAGTATATATCTAATTTCTAATGTAACTGTAGTGGATTGAGCTAGCGAAGCTTGCATTAATTTCTGGCAGTGATGATCGTTGCGGCAAGTTTCTCCGGGCACTCCGGTTTCCTCCCACATCCCAAAAACATGCGTGGTAGGTTGATTGAAGACTCTAAATTGCCCATAGGTGTGGGTGCGAGTGCGAATGGTTGTTTGTCTCTATGTGCCCTGTGATTGGCTCACAACCGGTTCAGGGTATACCCCGCCTCCCGCCAGAAGATAGCTTGGATAGGCTCCAGCAGCCCGCGACCCTAGTGAGGATAAGCGGTAAAGAAAATGGATGGATGGATGATATGCTTCTACCACCTCGGTCCTCTTTAACCGGTCGTCGGCAAGTGCGTGTTTGCCACAGCGACGACCGTCCCCTTTGGCCTTTCACAGCATAAGCTCCCGCTAAAGAGGACTAAGGTGGGAGGAGCATATGAATGTGGTGCAAATTAAACGAATGTGCAGTCACTGTGTAGAAATGACTCCTGCGATCAAACTCTTGCATGGGACGCAAGTCTGAACTCTGCATCAAAGGACACGACATCGCTGTCTAGCAGATGCCATGATATGGACCAGTCAGAGCCAAGCTGTTTTCCATATTCAATTTAGGGAAGATAAACGATCCAATAAGAGCAAAGCTCATTTACATGTCGCACAATAATCTGACCATTTTCAATGCCAGGCCCAAAAGACAAACTAGAATAGCTTCAAAAAGGACGTTTTCTGCATTTCCAACCAAAATGATCAAATAAATATGATAAAAGGATGTCAAAGGTTATAAAAATTAAATAGAAAAATAGTAATGAAAGGGGATCTTTTAAAGCCACAAAGAAAACGTGGCAGTTGCTTATTAGTAAGGACTTGGACTTTGCAACTGGAAGGTTATGGTTTGAGTCCCTCAGCAGATCAAAGAAATTGCAACTAGTTCTTGGAAAGATGTAAGTCTGCTTACTGAATGTCGAGGTGCCCTTAAGCAAGGCACCGCAACAAACATGCTACCAACATTGACATGCCTGAGTTGGAAGCAAATTCTTCCTTGTCTGGTATGTATAAACATGATCACTTTGTGTTTGCTGTTGTTGTGTTCCTCGCCATACTTTCAAACTCGGCCATTAGCAAACGTGAGCGATAGTCATACAGCGAGCAGAGCTGACACTCCAGTTTCAAAGCAGAAGAATTATTTTTTTTAAGCAAAAAAATGTATAGAAAATGCAATTCTGCTGGTTAATAAACAATTTTCTCGGTATGTCACGTTTGAGGAATTACAAACCGTAAAATGTTAATTACCATAATGACCAAAGAAGCTTCCAGAAAGCCAGATACCACAAATCCCCAAAACGTTATGCAGGTTAAATTAGAAGCTTCTATTTGCCTATTGAGGACCTCTGACCTCTGATCATATTTTTAACCCTTATTTCTTAGGTCCAGCAAACACTAGAGGCCAGAGGGGCTTTTGTTGGACCACCACCGACCTTTGTTGGACCAGGTAAGCGTAATTCAGGCCTGGGAACACACTGAACCAAATATATGATGTACTGCATTAGAGAGTAATAATTGGTGGTGTAATAGAATGCACATCATCAAATTGAGGACTTGATGCACTTTACCATAATCTCAGGTGCATGGGCCCCTATAAATACTAGACTAAGGCGGTGTTCAAACTGAATCAAATTGCTTCGGTTTACTCAAACTCAAGAACAAACACTACCATTCAAACTCACACCAAACAAGTGGAACAAGAGCATTTGGTCTCATTGACTCAAGAATGCTTTTAAATGCAATCAAAACTAAAGCCATGTTGTTTGCACCCAGCAACACTCAGGTTCCCTCCCTCCCAGTTAACACTCTTGAAAGTAACGCATACATGCAAATCAGTTGCCTTTTAGGCCATTTACGTAAATTGTATAGCTCCGATGAGGTTTTTCCTGTGTGTGTGTGGGGGGTTTGTTCATTATATTCACACTAGATAAGCCTGGCTCGCTGATCGTCGTGCGTAAGTGGCGGCCATGTTGGGGAGGTCGTCGTTACCATCAAGGCAACGGCGCGCTACTCTTGTTTACATATAGACGACCAAAAACAGTTTTCATGTATTGTAGTATTTGTCTGGGACTGTCTGCCCAAACGTGGATATTTCAGCTCACTTATAACTTGAGAAAACACCGTGCAGTAAATTGCAGATGTTTTTTTGTAGTTTTGACTGTGCATACACACACACATACACAGCAACATCAGAATTTGTACAGTCACATTTTATTTTGTATTTTTTTCAAACATTTTTTAAATTGTTGTTCATGCTGTGTTAAATAAAATCAGTTGCTCACTATTTACTCGGTACTTGAGTAATAAATTCACTGCATACTTTTTAAGTAATTTTTTGGAGGACTACTATTTTACTTGAGTCACATTATTGTCAAGTAACAGTACTCTTACTTGAGGACAGTGTTTGGCTACTCTACCCACCTCTGGAGCGGACATCCTCCATTGCTACTCTTACTTTTAAGCAACATTTTTGATTATCAGATCAGCCAGTATGGTATTTGTTGCGCTGGTCTTTTGTATTTACGCGTTGCGGTGCTGCAGGTTGTAGTCCCAAGTGGAACCGCGAAGCACGCATAACATCGGCAACAAGAGTTGATCTGGCAGTACATCCATCCATCCATTTTCAGAGCCACTTCTCCTCACTAGGGTCGCGGGCATGCCAGAGCCTATCCCAACTATCTTCGGGCGAGAGGCGGGGTACACCCCGAACTGGTTGCCAGCCAATCGCAGGGCACATGGAAACAAACAACCGTTCACACCAAAGGGCAATTTAGAGTCTTCAATTAACCTACCATGCATGTATTTGGGATGTGGGAGGAAACCGGAGTACCCGGAGAAAACTCACGCAGGCACGGGGAGAACATGCAAACTCCACACAGGCGGGCCCGGGGATTGAACCCCGGTCCTCAGAACTGTGAGGCCGGAAGCCACCATGCCGCCACTCCGGTAGTACATTTTTTATTAATTAGGAAACGCGGCTACAATTATGTAATTAGTTTACTGATGTTAATGTTAAATGTATTAAGCAACGATTATGTCACAACACAGAATGAACTAACTTCAAATTCAGAAATGGCCATTAAAAACAAAACATACTTAATATTTTCCTGGAGGTTGCATTTGGGATTAGCTTTTGGAGTTGTTAATAGTGAAAAATGAAGTGAAACACAAATTTTAGTCAATTATTTTCCGGAACGAGAGTGGTTAAAGAGGAGGATGCTATTCATGTGGCACAGCGTGAAACAGTCATCAGGTCCAGTTGGAGATGGGCCTGGCTCAAGTTGGAGGCCAGAACAAAAAAGCATAGAAATGAGGCAAATTTAATTTTAATATAAAATTCGTACATCAACATGTACTTGAGCGGTGTAAATAAGTTTTTCAGCGTGAAGAATTTTTATTTTTTTTGCCTTATTGTAGTCTTTAGAGTCTTCCAGATTGCTCATATTATGTTAAAATCAAAACAATTCTCTTGGGGTATCCCCCGAAAAAAACAAAACAATTTTTGTCACCTTTTTCATGCCTTTGGTGTCTGGTAAAGGAATTGCGTTTGTTGATACATATAAATATCTAGGCTTCCGGTTGTACCAAAATCTTCAACTTCACACATCACATTGCCATTCTGTGTAGGAAACTCAAGTTCACCTTAGGTTTTTCATATAGACTAAAGTCTTGCTTTTCTTTAGCTGTATGTAAATGCCTGCCCTTTTTCTGTCCCAGTTGGTGACACTATTTACAGATTGGCTTGTCCCACAGTTTTGGATAAACTTGACCGACTTTATAATGCCGCTCTGCAATACATTTCCAACTCAGGTTACAGGAATCATCATTGCACTGTATATATACTAATCTGGTTTGATGGACTTCACTTACAGTGCGCAGGATACAACATTGGCACACTAGATGGTTTGTTTACTATACATCAACTGTGCGTCATGTCTGCTCTAGTCCCTCCAGTACGTGCTCCCCCTCCTCCAATGATGAGACCAGCCTTCGTTCCCCATATTTTACAGAGACCTGGTAAAGTTAACAACCCCCCCCAAAAAAAAAAAGTTTTACTACTTCAGCATTCGAATTATTATTTTTATCACGTTTGTGTATACTTGATATGATGTTGCAGGTGGTCCGAGGCTCCATATCATCCGCGGCCCTCCTGTAGCCCCTCCTATGCCACGGCCTCCTCCGCCTCCACCCATGATTTCGACTTCCATGCAGGGCCAAACACCTCAGGGCCTTTCTCCACCGATCCAACACATGACTACCGCACCGCCGGTCAGTGTTCATGTAGACGTGTAGTGCGACAGTTCTTGTCCCTTGCCTGATATGTTCTGTGTAGGAACTTGATACGCCTCTATAGTGTACCAATTGTTCCGTATGCACTATTAGGATATGAAGACATATTTATATCAGTTAAGAGCATCTATTTGTGCCATGGCTCTGTTGTTGTTATGTTCAGGTCAGTGATGTGATGTCGATAGTGCCCTCCCCACCCACAAGAACAGGAGTCCCGACTTCCAACAAGCCCCCTACAATCTTCCAAGCAGCGCCAACTGTTTATTCTGCACCTCCTGTCACTGTTGCACCCCGAAAAAATGACGCAAGAGCTCAGCGGCAAGCCAGAATGGTACACTGTGTTTTAACATGTTAGCATTCAAAATGAAAGTTCAGGGTTCTCGTGTTTTACTGTACATCGTCTTGTGCCACCTCCAGCTTTGTTTGAATTACTTTTTTTATATAGCCATTTTGTATATACAGCAGTCATCTGCTAGCAAACAAACAGATAGACAACCAGACGCATCACTGGTTGTCTCGCTGATGTTTGGGAGGGGCCTGCTCAGTCAGTATCTGCAGTCAATGTGCTAAAGTTCTCTCTTTTATGGTGTCAGGAGGAGCTGGCAGCTCGGGTTGCCGAGCAACAGGCTGCAGTGATGGCAGCAGGACTCCTGGAGAAGAAGGAGCGTGAAGACAGCGGGGCCGTCATCGGACCCAGCATGCCTGAGCATGAGCCTGCACGCAATGAGGTACATACTGTGCACTGCGCAGATCTATACAAATTTCCAGAAAACAAAGCAAACATTCTATTATTATTATCCATCCATCCATTTTCTGAGCCGCTTCTCCTCACTAGGGTCGTGGGCGTGCTGGAGCCTATCCCAGCTGTCATCGGGCAGGAGGCGGGGTACACCCTGAACTGGTTGCCAGCCAATCGCAGGTCACATAGAAACAAACAACCATTCGGCATGACACTCACAGTCATGCCTACGGGGAATTTAGAGTCTCCAATTAATGCATGTTTTTGGGATGTGGGAGGAAACCGGAGTGCCCGGAGAAAACCCACGGAGGCACGGGGAGAACATGCAAACTCCACACAGGCGGGGCCGGGGATTGAACCCGGGTCCTCAGAACTGTGAGGCTGACGTTCTAACCAGTCGTTGTTTCCCAGTAAAGCCGCCTGTTATTATTATTATTATTATTATTTTTTTAATAACCTGTCCTTTTCAGCTGCAAGGCCTTGCAGAATGGTGGATCTGTATGCCTTTGTGCTGGAACAGTTTTGCTGTGCAACAGGGGAGTTTGAAATACTTCCTCTGTTTATTTAAAAAAAATTATGATTCTGATGTTTATTGAAAATGCAGCCGGACAGAAAAGGGTTTTAGGCAGAGGGACAGAGTGGACAGGGGGACTAGGGGTGAAAACCACAGCAGAACAATAGTGAGACAGTCTTGATTAATGAACATAAGCAAAGTACAAAGCAAACATTTTAAGGAAGACCTCATCTACAAACGGAGACATAACATTCTCAACTCCTTCACTGCCAACAATTTTCAAAGTTCCCCATATTTCCAGCAGTTTTAGAGCATTTTGACTGATTCTTCAAGACCCACAAGAGATTGTGTTCTGTGACAATGTAAACACTGAACTTACCAAAAGAAAAAGGTAGCTTTCACCAGAAAGTTTTTCTCTCTTTTCCCGCTCCTTAGTAATCAGCAGTAGAACATGGGTTGGTTTCACCAAAAACACCAGTTTCTGAGTACAAAGTAGGGCACTTGGTCATGAAACCGATCAAATTGTTTTTGCACCCGCATCAACGTCTTTGATTTTAAGGATCTGTTGATACCGAGCCCCAATCCGATACCTTGACAATACATGAAAAAAAATAGCACGTTTCCAAATTTTCTGAAATTGATGTATGTACACGGGCGGCACGCAGGATGACTAGTTGGCATATCTGTCTCAGAGTACTGAGGACGCGGGTTCAAATCCGGCCTCGCCTGTGTGGTGGCTTGTGTGAGTTTTCTCTGGGTACTCCGGTTTCCTCTCACATTCCAAAAACATGCACAGGTAAGTTAATTGAAAGACTCTAAATTGCCCGTAGGTGTGAATGTGAGTGTGAATGGTTGTTTGTCTATATGTACCCTACAATTGGCTGGTGACCAGTTCAGGGCATACCCCGCCTCTTGCACAGAGTTAGCTGAGATAGGCGCCAGAGACCCTAGTGAGGATGAGCGGTACGGAAGATGGTTGGATGGATAATATACGTACATACAGTGGGTACGGAAAGTATTCAAACCCCCTTAAATTTTTCACTCTTTGTTATATGGCAGCCATTTGCTAAAATCATTTAAGTTAATTTTTTTCCTCCCCGCGCGTTTCATTTGCCCCCTGCTCCAGTGTCTTCCACTAACGTGTATGTCTTCACTGTGATGGGTTAAATGCAGAGAACAAATTTCGTGTGCATGCATGCATGCATGTTCATGATAATAAAAGATGATTCTAAAAAATTAATGTACATGCAGCACCCCATATTGACAGAAAAAAATTTAATTGTTGAAATGTTTGCAGATTTATTAAAAGAAAAAATGAAATATCACACAGCCATAAGTATTCAGACCCTTTGCTGTGACACTCGTATATTTAACCCGGGTGCTGTCCATTTCTTCTGATCATCCTTGAGATGGTTTTACATTGGAGTCCAGCTGTGTTTGAGTATACCGATTGGACTTGATTAGGAAAGCCACACACCTGTCTATATAAGACCTTACAGCTTACAGTGCATATCAGAGCAAATGAGAATCATAAGGTCAAAGGAACTGCCTGAAGAGCTCAGAGACAATTGTGGCAAGGCGAAGATCTGGCCAAGGTTACAAAAAAAATTCTGCTGCACTTAAGGTTCCTAAGACCACAGTAGTCTCCGTAATCCTTTAATGGAAGACGTTTGGGACGACCAGAACCCTTCCTAGAGCTGGCTGTCCGGCCAACTGAGCAATCGGGGGAGAAGAGCCTTGGTGAGAGAGGTAAAGAAGAACCCAAAGATCACTGTGGCTGAGCTCCAGAGATGCATTCGGGAGATGGGAGAAAGTTCTAGAAAGTCAACCATCACTGCAGTCCTCCACCAGTCGGGGCTTTATGGCAAAGTGGCCAGATGGAAGCCTCTCCTCAGTGCAAGACACATGAAAGCCTGCATGGAGTTTGCTAAAAAAAAAAAAAAACACCCGAAGGACTCCAAGATGGTGAAAAATAAGATTATCGGGTCAGATGAGGCCAAGGTAGAACTTTTCGATCTTAATTCTAAGCAGTATGTGTGGAGAAAACCAGGCACTGCTCATCACCTGTCCAATACAATCCCCACAGTGGGGGTGTTTTTCAGCTGCAGGGACAGGACAACTGGTTGCAATCAAAGGAAAGCTGAATGCGGCCAAGTACAGGGATGTCCTGGACGAAAGCCTTCTCCAGAGGGCTCAGAATCTCAGACTGGGCCGAAAGCTCACCTTCCAACAAGACAATGACCCTAAGCACACAGCTAAAATAATGGAGTGGCTTCAGAACAACTCCGTCACTGTTCAGAGCCCTGACTTAAACCCAATGGAGCATCTCTGGAGAGACCTGATAATGGCTGTCCACCAATGTTTCACCATCCAACATGACAGAACTGGAGAGGATCTGCAAAGAGGAATGGCAGAGGATTCCCAAATCCAGGTGTGAAAAACGTGTTGCATCATTCCCAAAAAGAATCATGACTGTATTAGCTCAAAAGTGTGCTTCTACAAAATACTGAGCAAATGGTCTGAATACTTATGGCTGTGTGTTATTTCAGTTTTTGTTTTTTAATAAATCTGCAAAAATTTCAACAATATGGGGTGCTGTGTATACATTGAGGAAAACAATTTGACTTAAATGATTTTATCATATGGCTGCAATATAACAGAGTGAAAATTTTAAGGGGTTCTGAATACTTTCCGTACCCAGGGTGTGTGTATGTATATTCTGTAGTTACATACAAACAAACGAAAATACATACAAAAAATATTTAATATACAGTAGAACCTCAGGTTACAAATTTAATTGGTTCCGTGACCCCGTTTGTAACCTGAAACATTCTTAAACCGAGGTAGTTTCTCATTGAAATTAATCAACCTGCTTCATCCATCCATCCATTTTCTGAGCCGCTTCTCCTCACTAGGGTCGCGGGCGTGCTGCTGCCTATCCCAGCTATCATCGGGCAGGAGGCGGGGTACACCCTGAACTGGTTGCCAGCCAATCGTAGGGCACATACAAACAAACAACCATTCGCACTCACATTCACACCTACGGGCAATTTGAAGTCTCCAATTAATGCATGTTTTTGGGATGTGAGAGGAAACCGGAGTGCCCGGGGGGGGGGGGGGATATATATATATATATATATATATATATATATACACACACACACACACACACACGTCACATGGGGTGGGCGTCCAATCGGCCAGGCGGCGTGGTTTCATATACAGTAGCTGTCCCAAAACCGGTTTTTAAGCACAATGGTTCCTTATTTTATACTGAAACAAGACCACGACGATGTCAAAGCACTTTTAATTTTGCGATATAGTGACATCCCTATTGGTTACACGTCAGATCCCTTCAATTCAAGTCAAAAGCACCCACTGTAGCTCTAAACTACAGTGAAAGCATAGAGAATTATATAAAATATTATATACATGTACAGCTCAATTTGTCAAAAGCTTAATTTAGTTAGGTAGTTCAGTTCAAAAAGTGAAACTCATACAGAAGCGATGGACTACACACACTTGAGTGACATATTTCAGCAAACAAAAACCCCAAATTCACCATCTCTTGAAACTACATTATGTAACAAACAGTCAAGAAACAATAAAATTATTTTTAATGTAGAAATTAGGTGGGAATTTACCCTCAAACTACTTTCCAAAGTATTTAATGAATCTATATAACGTATGAGTACTGAAATAAATTGACTTTTCCACCATATTCTAATTTATTGAGATGTACCTGTATAATGTAAATATGGTACATTAAAGGTGTCGCTCATTGAATAAGCAAAATAATTGCCAGCTGCAGTCTGGAGTAATGTGGAGGTTACCCTCATTTAAATCACTGGGCGGAATAATCAGCCCAGCCCAACTAAACGATGTGCGATATTTAATGGTGTTGTTTACACTTATGAGTTGTTTCATGTGTTCTGTCAGTGCATGCATAGCCAAACAGAATGTATGTCTCCTGTAAAGTAAATGAAAATAGACAGTCAACAAATTGGGCATTTGTAAATCAATAAGTAGAAGTAAATCGAAATAGGATACTTTGACATATCTGCAGTGTAAATCCAGTGAAACAAACCTAAATATCCACGTGATATCCAGGAAACTCAAAGCTTTTTTTCCCTACAAAGTTTGTCTTGTGTGTGTGTTCCAATTCCAGCCTGTGGAAACTTCCTCGGAAGACAAAAAGGGAAAGCCGAAGTCAGAGAAAATAAAGAAGTGCATTCGAACGGCAGCAGGGACTTCCTGGGAGGATGCCAGTCTGTTGGAGTGGGAACCAGGTAGCACCACTTCTCATTGTGGTCAATATACATACAAAATTGTTGGTACTCCTAGTAATGAAAGAAGAACCCAGAGTGGTCACAGAAATAACTTGAATCTGAAAAAAGTAATAATACAGTGGGGCAAAAAAAGTATTGTCAGCCACCAATTGTGCCAGTTCTCCCACTTAAAAAGATGAGAGAGGCCTGTAATTTTCATCATAGGTATACCTCACCTATGTGAGACAAAATGAGGTGGGGGGGGGGTCCAGAAAATGACAGTCTGATTCCCCCCCCCACCTTTTTTTTTGTTTTTGTTTTTTTTTAGAATTTATTAGCCAATTAAGGTGGAAAATAAGTGTCACCTACAAAGAAGCAAGATTTATGGCTCTCACTGGCTCCTCTGTCCTCCACTCATTACCTGTATTAATGGCACCTGTTTGAACTTATCAGAATAAAAGACACCTGTCCACAAACTCAAACAGTCACACTCCAAACTCCACTATGGCCAAAATCAAAGACCTGTCAAAGGACACCAGAAACAAAATTGTAGACCTGCACCAGAGATTGAATCGGCAATAGGCAAGCAGCTTGGTGTGAAGAAATCAACTGTGGGAGCAATTATTAGAAAACGGAAAACATACAAGACCACTGATAATCTCCCTCGATCTGGGGCTCCACGCAAGATCTCACCCCGTAGGGTCAAAATAATCACAAGAACGTTGAGGAAAAATCCCAGA
The DNA here is from genome assembly GCF_024500275.1 of Phycodurus eques. NCBI lineage: Eukaryota > Metazoa > Chordata > Actinopteri > Syngnathiformes > Syngnathidae > Phycodurus > Phycodurus eques. Next base: position 4,059,568 of record NC_084528.1, on the reverse strand, counting down.
ACCACACGGGTTCCTAGTGAATGACCTGCAGAGACTTGGGACCAGTGTAACGAAGTAACAGTATCAGTAACACAGTACGCCGCCAGGGACTCAAATCCTGCAGTGCCAGACATTGTCCCCCTGCTGAAGCCAGTACATGTCCAGGCCCGTCTGAAGTTTGCTAGAGAGCATTTGGATGATCTAGAAGAGGATTGGGAGAATGTCATATGGTCAGATGAAACCAAAATATAACTTTTTGGTAAAAACTCAACTTGTTGTGTTTGGAGGAGAAAGAATGCTGAGTTGCATCCAAAGAAGACCATACCTATTGTGAAGCATGGGGGTGGAAACATCATGCTTTGGGGCTGGTTTTCTGCAAAGGACCAGGGCGACTGATCCTTGTAAAGGAAAGAAAGAATGGGGCCATGTATTGTGAGATTTTGAGTGAAAACTAGGCTTTACACAATCAAGATTTTTGGGACCGATCAGCAAGTTTTATAAAAAAAAAAAAAAAAAAAAAAACGATCACCGATCCGATCACACGATAGAGCAATGTGTTCATATATACTTGTGTACTGTATACTGTATCCATACATTTTCTGTACATCTTATCCTCACAAGGGTTGCGGGCGTGCTGGAGCCCTTCCCACCTCAAATTATTCTCCAGCATTTTAGACAAAAATTAAAATACCAATGACATCTAGGGGGCATTCAATGATTGGCCACTGACATAAGTTTAGGTCTAATCAACATTACAACTGACAGAAATAATGGCTGCTAACTTACTGTAATTAAATTACTTTATTGCAATTGAATTAGTTTAATAAAATACTGTTAATGACATGCTTACTCTAACTTTCTCACTGTCCCGGCTATATGGACGGGTGTTGTCCAGAGTTAGTCTGTTTGACTTTTTATTTTTTCCTCCCCCCACACTGCGTTGCTTGAACGCGGCATGCTCCTCGTGTACATTCTTCCGGTGCTCGATGAAATCTGTTGCGTTGAAGCATTTAGATAACGTTGCCTACGACGTACTTCAGTTGTGCACAGACTGCAAATAACTTACGTGTTGTTTGTCTGAGACACGGCAAAATAGTCCCACACCCACGACGTGTTTTTTCACCGACAAGATTAAAAAAACTTTATTGGCCGTCAGATAGTTACAGTACTGCGCAACGAGAGACGTGAAAAGGCTAAAAAATAAACTGGCTTTTGGATTCATACGCGACGATGATTCGGAGTTAAATGTCTTGTGCGGAGCCGATCGATGACGTCATTGATCAGATCGGCGATTTATGACATGAAAGCCGGTCAGCATAAATTGCTAATTATCGGCCGATAACGCCGATCAGATCAGTGTAAAGTCTAGTGAAAGCCGCCTTCCATCAGCAAGGGCATTGAAGATGAAACATGGCTGGGTCTTCAGCATGACAGTGATATCAAACACACCGCCCGGGCAACGAAGGAGTTGCTTCATACGAACCATTTCAAGGTCCTGGAGTGGCCCAGCCAGTCTCCAGATCTCAACACTATAGAAAATCTTTGGAAGGAGTTGTGTTGCCCAGCGACAGCCCCAAAACATCACTGCTCTAGAGGAGATCTGCATGGAGGAATGGGCCTAAATACCAGCAACAGTGTGTGAAAATCTTGTGAAGACTTATAGAAAATATTTGACCTCTGTCAGTGCCAACATAAGGTATATAACAGAGTATTGAGATGAACTTTTTTTGTGATTGACCAAATACTTACTTTCAACCACAATTTGCAAATACATTATTTAAAAATCAGATGTGATTTTCTGGATTTTTATTTTTTTTTTCTCTCATTTTGTCGCTCATCGGTGAGGTTTACCTATGATGAAAATTACAGGCCTCTCTCATCTTTTTAAGTGGGAGGACTTGCACAATTGGTGGCTGACTAAATACTTTTTTGTCCCACTGTAAATAAACATAATTTTGAATTGTGGTTCAACAGAATTATTTTAAAAAAACAAACTCCTGAAACAGGACTGGACAGAAATGCTGGTACCCTGAAAGTTTTGTTGCACAACGTTTTGAGGCAATCACTCTAATCAAACGATTTCTATAACTTTCAATGAGATTTCTGCACCCCCCAGCAGGTATTCTGGCCCAATATTCATGAGCAAACTTCTCCAGTTGTCTCAGGTTTGAAAGGTAATTTGTTACCATATGTATTATTCGTCTTTTCAATTTGTCATCAGTTTTCCTTCTGCGGTCACATCCAGGAAGGCTGGCTGCCGTGGATCTTAAATTTCTGAATAATACATGCATGTGCAAGTGTAGTCACAGGGACATCAAACTGCTCAAAGATGGTCTTATTGGAGGGTTCGCCGTGTCGTCACCAAATGGTCACGTGGTATCTTGTTTGACCGAGAGTTATGGAGTTATTCACGCTTATTTTCGTAAATGGTAGTGTCGTGTTGCGTTTTGGGCTGTACATACAGATGCGATACGAATGATTCTAAGACCTTTTGCGGCACCCCAAAGAAACCTACAGCTCATTTTAAGTTTATGTGCAGCCATTACATGGCACAAGTGGAATCAATACTTACCGACCAAGTTAACTTTCGGCACTTTATACAATGTTAAGAAACTTGACTTTATTTTAACTTGCATTGCCATACTGTATAATATTACGATTAGGCTTTACACAATCAGGATTTTAGTGATAAAATTGCACATTTAAAGGTGGCTTTTTATTGTGACCAGCCTAAGGCACACCTGTGCAATAATCATGCTGTCTAATCGGCATCTTGTTATGCCACACCTGTGAGGTGGGATGGATCCTCTCAACAAAGGAGAAATGCTCACTAACACAGATTTAGACAGATTTGTGAACAATATTTGAGGGAAATGGCCCTTTGTGAATGGAGAAAAAGTTTTAGATATTGGAGTGCAGCTTACGAAAAATGGGAGCAAAACCAAAGTGTTCCGTTTATATTTTTGTTCAGTGTAATTCTGTTGAACCACAATTCAAAAGCAATTTCTGGCTTTCATTGGTTAATTTTCATTGTTTTTATTTATTATTGCTTTTGTCAGATTCAAGTAATTTTTGTGACCACTGGGTTTTTCGTTGATTAACAGAGGGGTACCAACAATTTTGTCCACTTGTGTATAAAGTGAAACTTTCCTCGTCTCACTGTGGCCTCCCTTCTTTGTAGATGACTTCCGTATATTCTGTGGGGATCTTGGTAATGAGGTCAACGATGACATACTGGCCAGAGCCTTCAGCAGATATCCGTCATTCCTCAAAGCGAAGGTGGGTTTGTTGTTGTGCTCGTACTCAAAGGACTTAAGGGCACCGTCAACACTCTTCCCAGGCTTTACTGTGCATTTATTGCGAAAATCTGCATGTACTCTTACTCTATGCTTTGGAAAGGATGGACTTGTACGTTGAGAACGCAAGACAAGAAGGTCTGTATCGACTCGCTACCTACAGTAACTGAATCAGAATCGTCTTTATTTGCCAAGTATGTCAAAAACACAAGGAATTTGTCTCTGGTAGTTGGAGCCGCTCTAGTACAACAGACAGTCAATTGACAGATAATACTTTTGAGACATTGACATGAAATAAAAGCTTGCCAGTAATATAGTAATGCCGGTACATCGTGCAAAAAGAAGCAGAGTCCTCTAGCAATTTGAGCAGTTTGAAATGACTAATAGAACAATAGTCCGGTGCAATGACCATTGTGCAAAGGGCGCCGAGACTTCAAGAAATGTATGCAGTTTAAAGTGACGAGTAGTGCGATCATCTGGGACAATGTTGGTTGTGCAAATGTTACAGATACTCCTCAATCAGTGTGCAAATGGAGCAGATGCTACTCTGGCATGAGTGGCCAGTATATGCAAATAGCGCAGCATGGCGAGACAACTACAGTGAGTGACGACGACAACTGAGCAGATTTGCGAAAGTTGGTAAAAAGTCCTGGGTAGAATCCCTGATGTTTAGTAAGTCTTCCCATAAGTGAGTCATGTAATGTCTCCAAAGAAGAACGAAAAACACAAAAACAGAAAATAATAGAGAGCACATAACCGAGGGGTCCACACGGTTAAGCGCCATCTTGAACTCAATGCCGTAGACATTGCTGCCCTCTAAGTCTTGATACACACGTAAGGATTTTTCAAATCTTAAAAAGATTATCTATGACTGACCCAACACATGAAAATAAAAAATCTGGCATTTAGCAGTTTTGGTCGTATTGTGTGGTATGCTCCGATAATCTCGACACACACCACCACACAAAGATCCTGTTCCGTTGCCAGTTGCGAAGTCTCGCATGATCACACGTGATCTCACAAAAACAAAGACGAGCAGACACTTCTGGATGTGCGCCGATGTTACCCAATTGTTTCCGATGGGACCGGAGGCTGGACTATTGTTGTCAAAAAAGACTGGAAAATATTTCTTCCCCTCTGGAGAAACACTTTTATACAAAATACATCATCGGGTAGGACATGTTTGTTTTTGTTTTGTTTTACATTTAGTTTCTTGCAGGGCAGTCTTTGATTGGCTACATTCCGTTGCACATCACAGTTTACGGTGTCATGGCTCAGGGAGATGTCAGCTTCCCCCACATACAAAGGCTTTTGGTTGTAAATATTGAACACTTTCATTATTTAAGATTATTGACCCGACCCCATAATCTTTATACACCCCAGATCTAAAGGATAATCTTATAGACACACATTTGGCTTTGACGTGCTAAGGGTATTTACCACACCCAGAACTTTATTACAGGTACTGCAACTTTTGGCTTGTGCCTTGAGGGCTCACCAGTGAGTCAATCCAGTAGTACTGTCCAGTATTTTCTATATTACAGTATTCAAAAAAACAAACTGAAACTTGTTCAAATACCTTTGTTAAATAGTGTGCTTTAATAAATTTAAATGTGTTTAAAGGTCCTGTATTTTGGCTATTTAGACTACCAAAGAGTGACTCTCGCATGGACTTCATATAACAGTATCAATTTCATTTAAAAAAAAAAACAAAAAAAACAACACCTTGGATTTGTCATACGAATGTCTAGAAAAGCCCCCTCTGACAGTTACTTCTGTTTTACCCAGTTTTGTATCCGCTTTGTCCATATTTGCCTAAGACCGCCCCCTTTCCTTCTGATCGGTTGCCTCCCCGTAGTAGACCCACCTGTGAGAGCACGCTGACTCAGGAGCGGGACGGTGAAGCTCTTCCCTAGTTATGTAGATAAGGTCGAGAAAGTCGAATGACGTGATTTCAGAAAATCGTCTGGAATGCGTGGACGACTTTAATTCAAATGTTTTTTATATGGCCTACCCTCAATCTTCACTTATTGTGGGGTTTTCTTTGCATGTATTTTTCAGGTACAAACAGTTTTGATAATCGTTGAGGAATGATGTTTTTCTTCTCCTTGAGCTCAGGTGGTGCGAGACAAGCGCACAGGAAAGACAAAAGGCTATGGCTTTGTCAGCTTCAAAGATCCAAATGATTATGTGCGAGCCATGAGGGAGATGAACGGTCAGTGTTTTTGCTTGTATTTGTCATATCTTTCCAGCAACTGCCTTATCAAAAGTAGCCATAGCAAATGGCATTTTTCAGTTGGTCTTGTATGTTTAACTGAAAAACTGTTCCTTTCGGTGTAGGGAAGTATGTTGGCAGCCGTCCCATTAAACTGAGAAAGAGCATGTGGAAGGACCGCAACATGGAGGTTGTACGAAAAAAGCAGAGAGAGAAGAAGAAGCTAGGCCTTAGATAGATAGATAGCCTTGCAGACTGCATTGACATCTCTGCAAATGGACTAAGATGTGATTTGCTCCCCCTCCCTCCCAGAGGACACGTCACCCCGCGACCCCACCCATGGTGTTTTCTCAAGAATTAACCCATTTTAAAATATTTGCTCAGCATACAGTCATCCAAGTTTTGTTACATTCATCACTGTTCATTTTATTGCAAGCTCAGATCACAAAATGCAGATTGTACAACTTTCTTTAGCTCTAGAAGTGAAGGCTTTGTTTCACTTTATTCCTTTCCTTTAGATATGTGGAAGTCACTGCTCAATGCATGTATCAATATTTAGTGGCAGAGAGAGGTCACCAGACCCATACTCGCAGTTCAGCATCTTCAGATTCCCCTATCTGCAATTTATTTTTTTGGGTGGGGTGGGGCCACCCTGATTTATTGATGGCTTAAAAAATAAATAAAAATCCAATACAATTATAATGGGCATGGACTTTTCACTCTGTGGTCTGGCCCGTTCCCTATTCCCTGAAAATAGCGGGAGTACAATACTGATGTACAGTTAAAAAAAGGTCATGTTATTGCAACTCTATGAAACTCCAGTTCCCAACAACTCTTCTACAGCTGCCCTTGCACTAAAGATGACATCATTGACGGCCACACCATCATAGGAGGACCCAATCAGAGAAAGTGAAAGGTTGTTGTTCTTGATGAAGTTGCGCATGTACTCTGAAATGGCAGAAGACCACACATCCAAATGAAAATACTATAGAGGAAAAGTGTATCAATCTCAAGTTCATACCTACCTACTCTCCAAAAGTGGCCCTCATAATACTGAGGTATACAATCCTGATGGGAGATATACATGAACATTGTAAGTCAACAACTATGTATCCCAAATAACGTAAGAAATACACAGTGCCACAAACCCCTTCATCATAGATATGGTACCTTCTGTAGAGCAACCCAACTCCAGCTGGGTGCCGAGGTGACTCCTAGGTGACAGCGCACCGCCTCAGTGGCTCGCTCTAAAAGCTGGCCCTCTGTTACTGCACTTGGGGAGCCAAACACTTCATGGAACCAGGCACCACCCATCATCACCTAGGTAAGACAATGGACATGGACACCATGGTGTTTGGTCGTCAAATCAAAGCTGTCAAACTGAACTGCATAAACAGCTGCGCTACACTTTCTGGGTTACATGGCATTGGTATATTCTCCCAAAATATGTATTGACATTGGGTATAACTGTAAATGGTTTATGTAAAGAATTGTACAATAATTCTCAACCTGCTGTAAACATGACCCAGGTTTTTTTTATGTAGATTAATCTACATTGGGGAGGAAAAGGGACTGAAACCCCAGTTAAATGAGTCATTCCAAAACTGGAGGACATTATCTGTCCAACCCCCATTAAATTTAAACATCTACATGTGTAAATTATAGTTTTCTTGAGACAAAGTGTAACTAGCTGTCCTAAATATAATTTAAAATACCATGTCAAATGCCTCATCTAAGGGTTAGGGTCAAACAGACCCAAAACTGGACTGGTGGAAGACACCCAAGATAAAGGTCGAACGGTTTGGGAGCAATGATACCCGACTAGCCTCAGACAACATTAGTGACCCCTGCGTACCGTAAGTCTTGTTGTTGCTCCTTTATGTCTGTCGTGTTGAGGGAAGGGGACAGAGTCATAGGTCACACCCAGTAAGCCCAGATCCTCTGATGATGGAACCAGGTGTCCAAATCCCTGATGAGGGACAAACACACGTACACACTTGTTCCTTTTGTGTGTGTGTGTGGTGCAAAGTCACTAAGTACAAAGACTTCGTTCCTGTGCATAATACTTTTCCATGACTCTTCTTTTAACACAAATATTTGTCACCTTTGGTGTGTTTCTTATTGATGTACTCACCGTCAAAGGGAGTACAGACCCCTCATACTGCAGATTTACCACAGCGACAGTGACACAGGAGATGTCCTGCAGCTTCTGGATGAGTGGCAGACAGGAGGACGGCAGAACAGATGAGAGTACTAAAAGCACAACATAGACACACAACTGCATGAAAGGGGTCTTTTCTCAGTGTGACTCACATTGTTATAAAAACTCATTGACAAGCCACCAGTTTAACACAGCACATGAAAACAACCAATTACATTCACCCCTATGGACAATTTAGTCTTCAATTAACCTAAGAAGCATTTTTGGGGGGTTGTAGGAGAAAACCATGCAAGCGCAAACCCAGGCCACCTGACAGTGAGGCAGATGTGCAAACCACTATTTTCACAGTCTTAAAAAATTCAGTCTTTGAGATTTGCAAACATTTTGCAACAATTTGGCTGCATCTCCCTGTGCTGTGTTTTTTGTTCTAGTCCTGCTGTTTTAGCTTTAAAATATGTTGTTGGGTATTACTCTGTATTAGAACAGTTTTCTCAGTTTACAGTTTTTAGGGGATGTCATGAAGCTCCGACTGACCTTTAGCAGGCAAAGCAGAGATGATGTGGTCAGCTGTTATGATCCCATCGTCCAAATGGATCTAAACACAAACACACAGTGTGGTTAGAAGAACCACACTCAAGCTCACCCAACATGAAATTCATATGGAGACGTGGTTATGTTAGTATGTCCTATTTACATACCACTATCACAGAGAGGACTCATAAAGCTATGTTGGCACTGGGTCATCAAACCTTTTATACAATGTGGCTAAACAGTATTAAAAAAAAAAAAAAAAAAAATCTCCTAGCCACACTTGATTGTAGTTAGCCACAACATCACGTGTGTTTATGGGGCTCAACCTTTCGCCACACTTAGCCAGTCCTTGTCACAGGGAAGCCAGTAAGCTTTTAACGATGTGGGCCCAATTAAAACTACAGTCGTTGATCAGGTGTAGTGCTGAACCATTCGTGAACATACTTTAATTGCAAATATATATATATATATATTTTTTTTACACATATTACGATTGTGATTTAGCATGCGATACATTGTTTTTTTTTGGGGGGGGGGGGGGGTGTCTTCAGTATTATTCACTAAATGCAAGAAATAAATCATTCAATAGTATGACCAGCCCAACACTGGATACAGCCAACAAATAACTTTCCTGTAGGCCAGGCCTAGATGTTATGATGAATTGATATCAATAACAAATATTTTAAACTGTCAGATAAAGCAAAGCAAATTTATTTATATAGCGTATTTCACACACAAGGTAACTCAATATGCTTTACATGATTAAAAGCATTTAAAAACTGCTTATAAACATGTAAAACAAAGGGGGGGGGGGGGGAATAAAGTACAATTAAAACAGCATACAGTGCAAGAAATATTTAAAAGTGGAAATGCTCTAAAAAGCATGAGGGGAAAAAGAAGAGTTGACCTGGACTTAAAAACATTCACACACATAATTGTAACATGGGGTTTGCGGCCCGTGCTGCTGTGTCCCAGGCCTGTGCCCTCCTCTTCCCTCTCCCCGGGGGCGTGCCACCGTGGTCGTCGCCCTTCTCTCCCTCGGGCTGTGTGGGGTCCCCGCGGCTGACTTGACTTCTGGCCCTGTTCTGGTCAATGGGGTATGGCTGGTTTTGGGGGGGGGGGGGGTCCCTCCGGTTTTAATGGATCCTACACCAATCTGTGGGGTGAAGCCACTTGACCAGGTGTCCCGGTACTCCAACCTGCTCTCTGGCCCGCCATGCCTTTCTCTCACGGATTTTTAATGCACTACATACATTCGCACGTCCTTGGGGTGCTGGTTGGCCTGGATGGGCCTGACAGTTGCGGGTCAGTATTGGGCTGTGACCGTCTTGCCTCACCCCCTACCAGTTTCTCCAATTTTAATGCACTATACCCCACCACACACAATCACGGTACAAGGATAAGGGTTGTCAGTCGGGGCCCTGGTAACCACAGTAATAGGTGCGTGCTGGGTTTTCACATTTCTCTTGGCTTGACTCCTTGCTCATTTTCCTCCATCCTGTCCTGCCCTTTTCTGTCCTCTCTTATCATGTTCTCTTGGTTAGTCCTCAATCTACAAATGACTGTTGTAATGTTACTTGTGCTCAAATATCTAGCCTGTCTCACGATTGTTCTGCTGTGGTTCTGACCCCCTTAGTACCTTGTCCACTCTATCACTCTGTCTGTCCCCTAAAACCCTTTTCTGTCCAGCGGCATTTTCAATAAACATCCGAATAATAAAAACATTTAAAATAAGTAGAGGGAGAATTTCAAACTCCACAGCAAAACAGTTCCAGCACAAAGGCATACAGATCCACCATTCCGCAAGGCCATGCAGCTGAACAGGACAAGTTGTTGCAAGTGTGTCTTTTCTCTTACCGTCGAACCCATAGCCAAAGGATTGATGTGTTTTACAGGCACTTCCCGGTGTAGCTGGACCCTCTCGCTCCTTTGGAGAAAGTCAATGATGGACTCCGGGAGGTCCTCCAACCCCCTTCTAAGGGACCACTGGGCCCAAGACTCCTTCATAGATCGCTGGCTCAGAGGACCAGGAGGAACCACTTGGGAGGGGCCTGCAGGTTTAAACCAATACAACTTGAACATCCAATTTCCTGCAAAATGTGTGCAGGGGGGAGTCACAAATTAAAATACAAATGAAAGTGGGGACATACCAGAGCCCAGAAGCATGCCAAGTGTTAGGGAACCTCTGCGCTTCTCAGCGTTGTAGAGGACGGGAAAACAAGAGCGCACACTCAACTTCCGGCAATCCCCCGCAAACACCCCTCGACACAGACTGTCCACAGCGATGTTTGCAAGCTGGCTCGACACACACACAAAGAAAGAAACACACGCAATGTCATTGTGGAGACTGGTTAGTGGGTACGAGGTAGGGCTGCACGATACTGGGGGGGGGGGAATGACATTGCAATTTTTTTGGAACCTGCGATATATATTGCCATTTGAAGTAATACAGGATCAGTGTTGGGAAAGTTCATTTTCTATGCAAACTACTTCAAAGTTCAGTTCATCATTCCAAAAATGAACTACTTCAGTTCATAGTTCGTAATTCAAAAATTTGAACTAAGTTCACCGGTCCAAACACAAACTAGTTCCTAGTTCTATTTTTCCCCAATATGTTGTTGACGGGTTTTTTACCCTCAAAATATTGGCATTTCATCTCCCAGTTGTTGCCACCCATTCAGTCCGCATTCGTAGCAAGCTGCAGCTTTCACCCTACAATCTCAAAAACATGAGGAAAAACTTGAATCGTGTTTTTGGACTTTTGTCCTTCATGTGCAAACAAAAACGCGCAACACAGTAGGACAGGAACGAAGGTGAAAGGACATTGACAACGTTGCATTCCCAGTAGCTCTGGCTGACGATATTAACCAAATGTCTTATTTTTATGTTACAAAACAAAATAAAGTCCATATTATCACAGTGTGATCGTACAATGTTTTAACTAAAGCTTTCGGATACAAATAATAATTGTCCTGCTGGTCACTTTTTAATAATATCATTGATTCACTGTATATTACAGTACTCCAACATCGCAGCAGAGCCTGCGATAAGATTATAAAGCCTAAATTGGTTCCCCTTTATCCTCACCTCTTTTCCAAGCCTTCGAGACACAAACGAATGGATGGATTCGTCTTCGCCTTTGCTTCTCTTTGCAAAGATCTCTGTGGCGATGCTGAATAGCAGGGGGCGTGAGAAAGGTGAGACTGTCCTGAGAAGTCCACTGAAAGACAGCAAGACAAGATACAGGAGACTGCTATTGGTTATATAAGGGGGTCATTGTTTGTTTGAGATGCCTCATTGGTACAAAAGCATTATTTACATTAACTCAATATTATTAGCATATATATATAATATATATATATATATATAAAACAATATTAATTATTAGTTATGTTCGAGTATACCAGTAGTACCAGTATGAGTATTCACTCTTGAGTACTCCCTAATACCAAGCATCCAACTAGTACTTGATACATAAAATTTCAGTTAACAAAGTGACATATACATTCGGAACAAAGACCTTTCTTTCGGCGGGCGACTTGTTAGGACATCTGCCTCACAGTTCCGAGGACCCGGGTTCAAATCCGGCCTCGCCTGTGTGGAGTTTACATGTTCACCCCGTCCGTGCCTGTGTGGCTTTTCCTCCAGGTACTCCGGTTTTCACACCCCCAAAAAAATGCATGGTAGGTTAATCGAAGACTCCAAATGTGAGTGCGGACAATTGTTTGTCTTTATATGCCCTGCGATTGGCTGGCGACCAGTTCAGGGTGCACCCCGCCGCTCGCCCAGAGTCAACTGAGATAGGCGCCAGCAAACCCGTGACCCTAGTGAGGAGAAGCGGTACAGAAAATGGACGGCCGGATGGACTGATGGACTTTTCTCTCTTTCTGACGCACATGATGATTCGCCAATGTGTCAAACCACTGCAGTGTAGCGCCAAATACTGGCAAGGAGAACTTACACGATGTCAAATCTTTTTGCCTTAAGTATTGGACGCTGATATTGGGAGCCTTTACAAGTACCCGATACCTTGGAATAAGGGCCGGTACCGTCCCGGTACCGGATCCACTGAATAGAAATGCACACCGCATTTTTCAGATTTCGAGTCGTGCCAAAATGGATATCATTGTCATTCCACTTCACAACTATGCACCACTATATGTTGGTGTAGCACATAAAATATGAACAAAATACAACAAATATCATAGCGAGGTTTGGGATTAGAGGCTGACAAAACTTGAGTAGTTAAAGGGTATGAATGCTTTTCTAAGGCACTGTACATACTGTCGAAGAATAACATCAAGAACTTTTGATGTGTGTTCAAAGTTTGCCAGTCGGTAGCGTTATGACTACAAATAAGTAATTGCAGATGTCTTACGGCCCGGACTGTCAACAAGTGTGTCACATTTTGAAAAGGTCTTGCACTGTTACATATGCGTCCCAATTTTCGTAGACGTAGGCAAAACATACAGGTGGGGCTGGAGCATTCAAAATTTGTAGGGGGCGCTAAACTGAGGCATGGTGGACGACTAGTTAGCACATCTGCCTCACAGTTCTGAATTTAACAGTTCTGAAATTAATAATAATGCTTAAAAGAATACATCGATTACAAAATTATGCAAATATTTACTTCGCACTGACATTCCAACAATGCTTCATGTTGTGTTTTGATGTTGTGCACACTATGTATAATTAGGGGCGATCCGATCATTGTTTTATGCTGCCAATTCCGGTAATCCATGAGTGAGATCTGGCAATTACTATTGATACGATCATATAGTTTGGCTGTAAATGTTTCTATTTATTTATGGTGAGCGCTATTGGCTATACGATCTGTCACGTTTGTTTGGATTTGCTTCACAGCTCGTGCGCACATGCGCAGTGTGAAGGGAGGAGGGGACGCGACACTACGGCCGGGCTATTATGGCAAAAAAAAAGTAACAATTATCATTTTGATTGATATTGAAATCGAGATGAATAAACACGATTATTTATTTATTTCAAAACTTTGCCTTTATTCAACTACCAAAACTCAACTTTCAATATAACTTAAAAGATTGACACATCACATGAGCCCGGAAATACGTCAGTGCCATCAGCCTGCTTTGTGCCACAGCGCCAGTAAACAACAGCGGCCAATCCTGGAACTGACAGACGATGTCAACTGCATTTTAAGCGCAAAATGGAAACTTCCGCTGTACTTAATGAACCTTTTGTTGTAACCAGTCATTTACCTTATTCCTGAGGGCATCCTATGAAGTTGTTTGTTGACATATAGATATCTGTTTTTGGATGCATCGTGTCTGTAGGTGACAGGCAGAACCTCTCCTGAAAGACCCAGGTCCTCTACCTAAACAAACACACACTATATTTGAATAATGGACAAAGAAATGTCCTCAAATCTGAGGTGTAATATTTCAACACCTGCAACAAAAAACACACCTCGTGTCTGCAATAAGGCTTACCATATTAAGGGTATTTCTTCCCACTGCCCCAGCAGGTCTGATCCCTCTGGGTCCATGTTCGAACACCGCTCCATCGGACCTTCTGGTGGACCACAGCCAACCCCCATAACGACTACTGGACTCAAGTAAAATGACCTTGGGGAGAAAACACACAAACACTGTCAATGGTTTCAAAAAAAAAAAAAAAAAAAAAGTCTACAAATGGAGAAGCATAGTAATCCAACACATTTTGGGATTTGTGTACTACCTTAGCAACCTGGGGACTTTTGCAGAGATAGTAAGATGCGGCCAATCCCCCGATGCCCCCTCCAAGGACTGCTACAGTCTTCATTGGCTGAACGAGAACGCAAAACGACAAATAATAAATGGCGACACTTCAAAACACGACACAAAACAGTGCTGTGTACCGTGGTTCATGACTGTGGTGGGGTGCGACTGGCCTGTTGATAAGGATATGAAACAGTTGGTTTATCAGACGTCTCAGTCTGTCACCCGGCTGACTGTGTGGTTTAACCTGTAGCAAATTTCACTGAAGATAATTGTTTGACCGTCACTGCAAATGTTCTAAGAGGGCAATATGACACTTGGCAGTACGTACTGAAGTTGTAAACCTGTTTGCAAAATACTGTAAAGCATACAAGGCTTTGCTATTCATATATGCCGAAATTCGTCTTGTGGTATCTGTCTTCCCCCCCCCCCCCCCCCTTTTTTTTCGTCCTTTCAGTTTACAATGGAGGAATTGAACTTACTTAAAACACCGCACACAAACACTTCATGGCGTTTCTCGACAGAGCAAAATAGTGTAATTTACCCGAACTGCCAAAACGGTGTTACCTTCAATTACGTCCGCCGGAAACCGTAATTCCACTGTGGTGTAACCTCCTCCGGGGACCGTTGCCACTATCTGTGGTCAGCATAGATGTGAAGACGTCGACACACCAGCGCGCTGGAGCAGCCCGGCTAACCAACGTGGCTACTTGGCGGCCATGTTGGCATGAGCGCGCTGTAGCAGCCCGGCTAACCAATGTGCATACGCGGAGGCCATGTTGGCAGGGGCGACATTCCCATTAAAGGCAATGCATCCACATTGAAATTAGGTCGTAACTTGTGCATTTTTCAATCGATTTTCATGAGGTTTACTTTTTTTTTTTTTTTAAATGCTAGAGCATTTGGCATCAACAAATGACATTTTAAAAAACAGCCCCCAAAGTATGTTTGTATTATTATCTATACCTGTGAAAGGGTATTCCCGGTATCTTTAATGGTACAGTGTTGTGCGCAAATGTATGCAGTATATATATAGGTTGAATAGGATTTGCAAATCATTGTATCCTGTTTTTATTTATGTTTAACCCAATGTCCCAACTTCATTGGAATTGGGGTTGTAGAATGGACTACTAAATACTTTTTCACTGAAGTCCGGTCAAAGGCTGTATGTGTAATTTGTTAAGAAACCATTGCGGTTTCAGAGGAATATAACATCAGCTGTTACCTTTGTACCAAGCGTACTGATTATGCTAACAGCCCATCACCGCAGGAACTGATGGCTACAGCTCAGTGGTTAAAATCAAGTTTGCAGACCCAAGCAAAACACCTTTATCTGACAAACTGCCATCCAAGATTCTGTCACACAAGTGCCACGGGAGCGACAGATGGAACTCCAATGTGATTCTGTCTTCAAAGAGATGTTCAACTCTCAAGCTGGACGAGTTTTATGCTTCATTAAGCACAGTCAAATTTCCAAAAATCCAGAAGATGGCACAGAGGACGCTGGTGGTGTTTGGCTCTACATTTGTGTGTGAACAGACTTTTAGTATGATGAACACCAACAAAACATCCGGCAGATCCCAGCTGAGTGATGAACACCTCAGATGTGTTCTGAGAATTACCACCACAAAAACTAACACCAGACATTGATGCACTGGCAAAAAAAAAAAGGTGATCAACAAAACAACCCTCTTCCCATCAAAATTAAATCTAAATATTAACACTACAATGCCTTTTTTGGTGTTTATTTTTTATATGTAAGACTCTGGTCCTGGCTTGGTCCGCCGGTCAAATTTTAAAAGTCATTGTGGCCCCTGATCCAAAACGTTTGCCCACCCTTGATATGGTTTATGGGGAGTAGGGAGTAGTGAGTGAGTGAATTTCTGACACGGCATTGAAGCTACATTCTTCTTTGTGTCCTTTTCTTCTCCGTCGTCTCTTTTTGATGAAATATATTTGCGCAGTGCCCCCTAGTGTTCTGACTGAGATACCACAGTTGGATTGTGCCTTTATAACCAGATGACAAATTTGTGTTCCTCCTTTTTTAAATTAATGCCTTTTGTTTTTTATGCAAGAAATACCAAGTTTAAACTGAAATTTATTTTTTGCTTTTTAATTTTTGTTTGAAATTGCCTCACTACTCGTTTGTAGACGAGAAAATGCAGTATCCCGCTATATGCTATTTGTAACTTCAGAAATAAAGTGAGAAAAACGAATAAAATAGCATTTTCTTAGAATAATTGAAAATGTACTATCGATCGGTCCCCAAAGTCCCCCCCGCATGATTGGCTTTGAAGGTGCAAAAATTTCAATCAGCCCTCGAGTTCTCTTACAAAGGTTCAAAGCACAAAAAATTAATTTTGATAAATGAATATGGATTTTAAAATATCCATCCATCCACTTTCTGTACCGCTTATCCTCACTAGGGTCGCGGGCGTGCTGGAGCCTCTCCCACCTATCTGCGGGCGAAAGGCGGGGTACACCCTGAACTGGTCGCCAGCCGATCGCAGGGCACATAGAAACAAAAAAGCATTCGCGCTCACAATTCACACCTACGGGCAATTTAGAGTTTTCACAATGAACCTAGAACCTAGAAAATGGATGGATGGATATTAATTACATACATAAATACTATACATATTAAAATGTATTATTACTTTTTGTTAAAAGGACTCGAAACTGAAAGTGTAGGACTTGCGACTTGACTCGGGACTTGCCGGTCTTGACTTGGGACTTGAGGGTAAAGACTTGAGACTTACTCGTGACTTGCAAAGCAATGACTTGGTCCCTCCTCTGACAATTACAATGATAAATATGCTGAAACCTCCCCAAAAAGAAACTATGGACATTCAGTATAGTCATTATATGTAGTAAATCCCAAGCCTTTGTTACAATGTAATTTGTGCGTGTATAATTTGAAAAACCGTCTACCAAATATGAACTCAGCCTCCTCGCGGTTGTCCCATCAGCTCGTGAACACCTTCCTATTTGCCAAACACAGTTCATAGTTAGATCATAATCTGGGCGCGTTATGTAGGGGAAATGTTCATTTACCGCTGGAGGTCTGCATCCCTCCATCCATTTTCCGTACCGCTGATCCTCACTAGGGAGGGTCACGGGCGTGCTGGCACCGAGCTCAGCTGACTTCAGGCTACAGCTGGGTTACACCCTGAACTGGTCGCAGGGCACACACAGACACACCACCATTCACACTCTCATCCACACCTACGGACAATTTAGTCTTCAATTAACCTACAATGCATGTTTTTGGACTGTGGGAGGAAACCGGAGCCCGGATACAAACCCACGACCTCGGAACTGTGAGGGAGATGTGCTATTCAGTCAGTTTATTCAATGTTTATGATTAACATCTGATTTGGCACTGGGAGAACATTTGAACTCCACAGACAAGGCCGGATTTGAACCCAGGACTTCAGAACTGTAAGGCAGATGTGCTAACCAGTCGCGCACCGTGCCGCCCCGGAGGTCTGCATAGTTCCTCTGTTATTGCTACTAAAATTAACATCCTCCCGATTCAAAGTCACATAAGTAGACAAGCTTTGTCCTGACAAGATGGTCATCAATCAGGTTAGTAGGAATAAAAGTGGAGATCTGATTTTTGTTTGACTTTGGTGTGCAAAAGTATACTCTTTATTCTTATTATATATCCAACTTTATTTTGCCCCAAACCCTCCCGAACCACCCATTCCCCACAACCAGTGACATTCCCACGTCACCAGTTACTGTCACTGTTACAATAGCCAATCAGAGCTCACCTGCAGAAAGAAGGCAACCAAACAAAGAAGAGCAGAAAAAAGGGTTACTTTCAGTTTGTTTTTTTCTTGTTAAATAGTAATAAATACATTGAGATGCAGTGGTTCTTACTTTATCCTTTTCTCTTAAGCAGAAGGGTTAAAAAGTTTCGTTTTTTAAACTTTCTGTTTCTATTCTTTTTAATTCTTTATTGATCTGTGTTGGATCTTTAGCAGCAATCCGGACCAGTTGTCATGATGATTAGCAGCACAGAGAGGAGGAGCTGTCTGGAGAAGAAACAACAGGAGGAGGAGGAGGAGAGGAAGATGAGAGGATGCGGAGAAGATCCCTGTGAGTGCCAGGAAGGCATCAGTATTCTGTCACCTTCTCTCCCCTCCACCTGCCTCTATACACCTGTCACAAGTGGGCGTGACAGAGGGAGGACAAAAACAAACAAAATAACCCAAAAAAACACATAACACTCAGGAGAGAAAATCCAAGAGTCCTGAATCACACACACGATGTGTGATTCACACATCACAAGAGGTGCATATGAGTGTGTGTGTGTTGTGACCGCTCCTCTAAACGCTGTAAATGACAACATACTAATGTTGTCATTTGTAAACATGAAAAGTGTGCTCTCCTTCCACTTTCTGCCTCCGAATGGAGTGAAATAGAAAAGCAAGGGGCCTCTATATCCTCTTCATCCTCCTCCCTCCTCTCCAGGCTCAAAACACCAATAGAACACACAACTCCTCAAACCACAGGGGGGGGGGGGGGGGGGGGGGGGGGAGGAAAAAAGAAAAAAAAAAGAAAAAAAAAAAATCAAATAATATTAACCAACAACAATAATATTAATAAAAACAAACTTGTCACAATCATTCAATTTCAAATGACAGTCGCAACAAAAGACGAAAAAGTAACACAGGATAAAAAGAGAGTTTTCCCAGCATCCTCCTCCTCTCATGCAGTACAGACTGTCTCCTTCAGCACAAAGTTCATGTCTTTGTCTCTGAACTCCGGCTGTATATGTGTAGTTGTCGTAGTTGTAGTTAAAATTGTATGGCTTTAGGGCATGGTTCAGGTTTTATCAAGAGTTGGCCGGCCCCTCGTCTGAGTCCGGCCTCCCTCTGCCCCCTGCAGCGGGGTTATTGTTGTTGGAGGCAGGGTAGTAGTCCTCAGGGGGCGGCGCTTGCGGCCCGGGTGCGGCGGGGGCCGTCCGAGTCCGGAAGGCAGACAGTCCCATCGGCAGAGCGAGGGGTAGGGAGGCGGAGCCGAATTGAGACGCCTCCATGGAAGACACCGCCCCCAGGTGGTGCAGCCCGAGGGACACGCCCACATCCATGCTGTCACTCATCTGGGGCGAGGATCCCTGCTGGCCCCCTCCTCCGCCGATGCCCGTCTGTCCGCCCTGTCGCAGGCCGCGCCCGCCGTTCCCGTGGTGGGAGTAGGTCGGGTGGGGATGGTGGGGCTGATCCAGGAAGTGGCGCTGGTGTTGTTGGGAGGCAGCCGGCTTGTGGAGCAGCAACTGGGTGTATGCTGGGTCCTGACCCCCACCTCCACCATCACTGCCTGGCCACATCCTCATCTGCTGCTGGGATGGAGCCTGAGAGGTGCGAGGGTGCAAACACAATAGTGAGAAACACGCATGCGGCCAGAAGCTCTAATAGTCCAGCTGGTAGGCACAAATATCATTGTATAGGTAGGTCATTTTCATATAATTTGATCAATAACTGTAAAGACACGAAAAAAAATATAAAATAAAAATGAAAATTCTTGAGCCAAACCGGAACGGGGCGGGCGGCAAAGCCGAAAGACCGAAAGGAATTATCAATCAAACGGACTTTGTAAGGGCTTTTCATACAAAAACAAAATGCAACAAAAAGCACTTTACATTAAATTAAATATACAAAATAAATAAAACCCGCCAATTATTAATGATAAAACAATCACTAGTAAAATTGCATTTATGGCTATGACTGCAAAGCTGCCAACCTATAAAAATTCACTTCCAGAACAATTTGTCTGAACCTCCATATTTTTAAAATGATGTCAAGAACATTACCATGGGACAGTTATTGCAGTATAAGTCTGCATACTGTTCAGTCTCAGAACATAATCATTACTCTATTATTGTAATCGTTACAAAATTATGGCTTCAATATTTGTTATTTTACTGTATTTATTGCATCAACCGTGTATGGTGGACACATTTGCAGCCAAATGTCTTCTCTCGCATGCTCCTTTTGTGTATCCATGCAAATTCCCTACTGTGGGACTAATAAATGTTATCTTACTCTATAAATATTGACAATATTAATGTACTTTTCAATTTATAGGCCCATTTTCTCGAGTGACGTAGCAGCGGTGACCAATTAATTCATTTCTGGTTTCCGATCCCTTTGTTTCTGTAGCTGTCCAACGTTAGCGTATATTTCAGTGTATTCCTCTAGAAACGCGGACTAATTTGCCTGATGTTTTGCGCTTCAAAGTTGGCTAATCTCTGCCATAACGCAGTTCCAGCCAGACCTACAGTATGTGACAAGTGTACTGGACCGCCCAATCACTTATTTTGGTGTTTTGCTTAGCAAGTGGATTCCCCGCCATCTGTCTCCCGTCTTATCCTCCCTGCGTGATAGCGATAGTTCTCAAAATGTAGTTTATCTGCTGTCATGGAGGCGATACTTAATGACTCGTGCTGCATTGACAATGCAGCTCGGCATTGTATTTAGCCGCGTTAGCTGTAGCTTGTAGGTTAGCTGGGACGGCGGAAATACATAGCAGGCAATGAGCATTCCACCTTCTAAAAGGTTTTGTAAAGGTATAGAAAACCAACAAGCATGACGTGCATGGTGCTGATTCTGTGAAGCTGAATCATTAACTGAAAGGGGCGTGTTTAAGAAAAAATAGCAGTGCTTAGTTCACTTAGTGAGGTAATTGATTCTGTGAAAAAAAAAAAAAAAAAAAAAGGTGTTAAACAGGTGGCCCTTATTTGAGGATCAAGGCAACTGACGCTGCATATGCTGGCTGTGCATTTGTCCTTGGGGGTCGTTCAAGACACTGTTCAGAAGAAGAACGCTCTTTGATTCAGAAATGAATAAAAGAGGGGAAAAGCTATAAAGAAGTGCAGAAAATGATAGGCTGCGCCGCTAAAATGATATCAAACGCTTTAAAATGGCAACCAAAACCAGAAAGGCGAGGAAGAAAAAGAACAAGATCGGAGAATAACCAAACTGGCAAAGGCTCAGCCAATGATCAGCTCCAGGAGGATCAAAGAAGATCTAAGGTTGCCTGTGGGTACTTTAATAATCAGACGACGTCGATGTGAAGCCAAGTTACCAGCAAGAAGGCCCCGCAAAGTCCCATTGTTAATCAAAAGACGTGCTGAAGCGGTTACAATTTGCCAAAGAACACATTGACTCGCCTATAAAAAAAAAAAAAAAAAAAAAAAAAAAAAAAGAGTGTCATATTTTGTGGACTGATGAGAGCATAAGATTGTTCCTTTGGGTCTAAGGGTCAGACATCCTGCAAACACTGAATGCAAGCCACACAGTGAAGCCGGAGAAGCATGGTGCTGCAAGCATCATGATATGGGGATGTTTCTCACACGATGGTGTTGGTCCTATTTATCGCATAGCAGGGATCATGGATCATCAGAATACTGGAAGCAGTCATGTGGCCGTATGCTGAAGAGGAAATGCCTTTGAAATGGGGGTTTCAACAAGACAAGGACTCCAAACACACAAGCAAGCGAGCAAAATCATGGTTCCAGACAAATAGATCAAGTAATGGAGTGGCCAGCGCAATCCCCGGCCGGACCTTAATCCCATAGAAAATATGTGGGCTGACATAAAAAAATGCGGTTCATGAGGCAAAACCAAGAAATGCAGAGGAACTGTGGAACTTAGTACAATTGTCCTGGGCTGCAATACCTGTTGAACGCTGCCAGAGGTTGGTCGACTCCATGCACCACGGATGTGACGCAGTTATCAGAAACCGTGGTTATGCAACTAAATATTAGTTTATGATTCTCAGGAAAGTTGAATCTTCAAGCGTTTCTTAGTTTATACAGTACAACTTTGAATTTGAAAAGACCGATGTCAACACTGCTATTTTTTTGAACATTATATTTGTTGACTTTCTGTTAAATCTCAAATTCAATTACTTCTTTCAATTTTCTTGCTTTGAAATAGAATGTGCAGTGTTATTTTTACACTTGTTTTATTGTTAATATAGTCAGCCAGATGTGCTAGGAATGCAAAATTACAGAGGTTCACCCTAACCCATGACCACGCTCGTAACTCGAAACACTCATATCTCAAATCATCTTTCCTCATTGAAATTATTGAAAATGCTTGTACTCCATTTCAGCCCCCACCAAAAAAAAAAGAAAAAGAAAATAGCACTCTAATGACATAATTAAATAGAATTAGAAACAAACAGCTTTTGTCACAGTTTCTCTTTCATTGCACATAATGGTGCTAATTCTGGTGTGTACGCCTCGGCCACCTGGGGGCAGTATAAGACAGACATACGGATATACTGTACTGGATACACAGCTCCTCTCTCTGCTTCGTGTGCGGCAATAATATTGGCTGTTCTTCGCAGTGTATAAAGAATATATGACTGTGAGTATTGTTATTGTATTTTTATACATGTGTTGTTCCACCGTTTGTGTTCAGATATCCATTGCTTAAAGGGTAACATCACAGTTATATAGAAGCTAATTGTTAACACGTGTGAATATGGTGTTTCCCATTGTAAGTTACCATTAAGCTTGCGGAGGCTATGTATTTGTTTTAAATAAAGTGTGTAATTCTCTTTGTTTTAATGTTTAATTTGACAGCAAGCCTTCAAGTGAGAATTGTTTGCTAACTGCTAACTGTTGGTTGTTAAGCGAGTTGGGTCACCTGCCACCATACAGTGCTCGTATCTCAAGTTTGCGCTCGCAAGTCAAAGCAAAAAAGAAATCAGCCCATCGACAGCTCATTTCTCAAAAACCTCTTAAGTCGGGTCATTCGTATCTGAAGGCATCACTGTATAAAGTCAACACGGCAACACTATTGCAAACTATATAATGTTGTTTCAGGGCCACCAACTTGTATGGATGAATCGTGTTTAATGCTGCTACTTAACCTTTTCAATAAAATTTGTACAAATTACGTTTTGCACATATCAAACAAAGAGTAAAGAGTAAATAATGGGGTCAACCCAGTGTCGGGAAAATAATATCACTAAATTCAACAAATGAGTACAGTGGAACCTCAATAAAATGGACCCCGACATAACGAATATTGGATAAAACAGACCGTCGAGAGTGAACAATGTGTCCAAAAATAGTTTCACTTTGTCACTTAAAATGCCGTTGACGAAGTCTCTTAGTTCCAGAATTGGCTGTTGTTTACTGGTGCTGTGGCGCAATGTAGCCTTTAACCATGTAACCATTAACTTCTTAAACAGTTAATTTACAATTCCTTTGTAACATGCTGCCAATTTTGTCTTGAGATTGTAGTCACATCTCTGTCGGGCCAATCATACATTACTCGTGCACCCGCTGTAGTCGTCTCGCCACCCCGCACAGCTTGCATATCTGTTATTGACCAATACTGGCCACTCATGTGCTTGAGAAGTATCTGCACCATTTGCACAACTGACATTGTCCCAGATTATCACACTACTAGTCACTTTAAACTGCATTAATCTCTTGAAGTCTCTGCGCCATTTACACAATGGTCACTGCACCAGACTATTGTTCTATTAGTCATTTCAAACTCCTCTAATTGCTAGAGTACTCAGCATCATTTTGCACAATTGTTTATAAAACAAAACAAAAACATATACACACACACACACTGGTATTACCACATTACTGCCTGTTTGTTTATTTATTTTATATACCGGAATTACCACATTACTCCCCTCCTTGGGCCTTCACCTTATCGTAGTGGAGAGGTTTCTGTGTCCCAATGATCCTAGGAGCTAAGTTGTCTGGGGCTTTATGCCCCTGGCAGGGTCACCCATGAGAAACAGGTCCTAGGTGAGGGACCAGGCAAAGCACGGCTCCAAAAACCCCATGAGAAACATTATTTGATTGTATTTTCCCTTGCTTGGACGCGGGTCACCGGGGTCCCCCTCGGGTGCATTGTGAGCTGGGTGGTGACCGAAGGCAGGGACCTTGGCGATCCGATCCCCGGCTACAAAAGCTGGCTCTAGGGACGTGGAAGGTCACCTCTCTGGCAGGGAAGGAGCCTGAGCTGGTGTGCGAGGCCGAGAAGTTCCGACTAGATATAGTCGGGCTCGCCTCCACACAGAGCTTGGGCTCTGGTACGTGTCCTCGAGAGGGGTTGGATTCTCTTCCACTCTGGAGTTGCCCACGGTGAGAGGCAGCAGGTGTCCCCCCGGTTCGGCGTCTGTACATTGGGCTTCACCCCGGTGGACAAGAGGGTAGCCTCCGTCCGCCTTCGGGTGGGGGGACAGGTCCTGAGTGTTATTTGTGCCTATGCACCAAACAACAGTTCAGAGTACTCACCCTTTTTGGAGTCCTTGGAGGTGGTTCTGGAGAGCGCTCCCGCTGGGGACTCCATCGTTCTGCTGGGGGACTTCAATGCTCACGTGGGCAATGACAGTGAGACCTGGAAGGGCGTGATTGGGAGGAACAGCACCCCCTGATCAGAACCCGAGTGGTGTTCTGTTATTGGACTTATGTGCTCACCACGGATTGTCCATAACGAACACCATGTTCAAGCATAAGGGTGTCCACACGTGGACTCAGCACCAGAACACTCTCGGTTGCAGTTCGAT
Source organism: Phycodurus eques (assembly GCF_024500275.1). Taxonomy (NCBI): domain Eukaryota; kingdom Metazoa; phylum Chordata; class Actinopteri; order Syngnathiformes; family Syngnathidae; genus Phycodurus; species Phycodurus eques. The sequence continues at coordinate 4,035,100 of NC_084528.1, read as the reverse complement.
GATCGACTTTGTTGTCGTGTCATCGGACTTGCGGCCGCATATCTTGGACACTCGGGTGAAGAGAGGGGCGGAACTGCCAACTGATCACCACCTCATGGTGAGTTGGCTCCGATGGTGGGGGAAGATGCCAGTCCGACCTGGCAGGCCCAAACGTATTGTGAGGGTCTGCTGGGAGCGTCTGGCAGAATCCCGTCAGAAGGAGTTTCAACTCCAACCTCCGGCAGAACCTCACCCACTTCTCGGGGGAGGCGAGGGACATTGAGACTGAGTGGACCATGTTTTGCGCCTCCATTGCTGAGACGGCCTACCGGAGCTGTGGCCGTAAGGTGCCTGTCGTGGTGGTAATCTCTGAACCCGTTGGTGGACACCAGCAGTGAGGGATGCCGTCAAGCTGAAGAAGGAGTCCTATTGGGCCTTTTTGGCCTGTGGGACTCCTGAGGCAGCTGATGGGTAGCGGCTGGCCAAGCGGAATGCAGCTTTGGTGGTTGCTGAGGCAAAAACTCGGACGTGGGAGGAGTTTGGTGAGGCCATGGAGAACGACTCCCGAATGGCTTTGAGGAAATTCTGGTCCACCATCCGGCATTTCAGGAGGGGGAACCAGTGCACCATCAACACTGTGTATAGTGGGGATGGGGCACTGCTGACCTCGACTCGGGATGTTGTGTGTCGGTGGGGTGAATACTTCGAAGACCTCCTCAATTCCACCGACACGCCTTCCCATGAGGAAGCAGAGTCTTGGGTCTCTGAGGTGGGCTCTCCTATCACTGGGGTTGAGGTCACCGGGGTGGTTAAAAAGCTCCTCGGTAGCAAGGCCCCGGGGGTGGATGAGATTCATCCGGATTTCCTCAAGGCTCTGGATGTTGTGGGGCTGTCCTGGTTGACACGTCTCTGCAACATCACGTGGACATTGGGGACAGTGCCTCTGGATTGGCAGACTGGGGTGGTGGTCCCCCGTAGGAGGGTGTGTTCCAACTACAGAGGGGATCACACTCCTCGACCTCCCTGGTAAGGTATAGTCAGGAGTGCTGAAGAGGAGGGTCCTTCAGGAAGTCGAATCTCAGATTCAGGAGGAGCAGTGTGGTTTTAGTCCTGGCCGTAGAACAGTGGACCAGCTCTATACCCTCGGCAGGGTCCTCGAGGGTGCATGGGAGTTTGCCCAACCAGTCTACATGTGTTTTGTGGACTTGGAGAAGGCGTTCGACCGTGTCCCTCGGGGAGTTCTGTGGGGGTTGCTTCTGGAGTATGGGGTGCCGAAGCCCCCTGATACGGGCTGTTTGGTCCCTGTACGACCAGTGTCAGAGTTTGGTCTGCATTGCCGGCAGTAAGTCAGACTCGTTTCCGGTGAGGGTTGGACTCCGCCAAGGCTGCCCTTTGTCACCGATTCCGTTCATAACTTTTATGGACAGAATTTCTAGGCGCAGCCGAGGTCCGGTTTGGTGACTTCAGTATTGCATCTCTGCTTTTTGCAGATGATGTGGTTCTGTTGGCTTCATCAAGCTGTGATCTCCAACTCTCACTGGAGCGGTTCGAGTGTGAAGCGGCTGGGATGAGAATCAGCACCTCCAAATCTGAGATCCTGGTGCTCAGTCGGAAAACGGTGGAGTGCTCTCTCTGTGTCGGGGATGAGCTCCCGCCCCAAGTGGAGAAGTTCAAATATATTGGGGTCTTGCTCACGAGTGAGGGAAGAATGGAACGGGAGATCGACAGGCGGATCGGTGCAGTGATGCGGACTTTGTATCAGTCCGTTGTGGTGAAGAAGGAGCTAAGCCAAAAGGCAAAGCTCTCGATTTACCAGTCGATCTATGTTCCTACCCTCACCTATGGTCACGAGCTGTGGGTCGACATATGTGGCAGCCATGTTGACCGTGGTGCATTGACATGTGATGATGGCTATATCTATTGTCTACTGTGCATATAACACTGGCTGAGAGAGAGCGACATGGCTGCGTTGTTAACTCTGAGGAGTACAAATTAAAAGTCTCTGAAGTCTGCAACATGCTATTTAGTACAGTAAAATGTTTTTTTGTCAAGCCTTTCGTCTGTGGCAACACATTCAGGTTCCCACATAGTTTCTAGGCAGGACACGCCCCACTGCAACATGATTGGCTCCTGTGTCGCGGGAAGGGCAGGCTACCCAGATGTAATACGATGACCATCCCAAAGTTATCACATTTGTACGAAACAAAAACAAAGAACTTTGTTATAGTTAGGTTTAGGGCTAGGGTTGGGGCTGAAGGCAGTTTAGGATAGGTTAAGGTTAGGATTAGGGTGGGTTAGGGTTAGTGGGAAACATTAACGCCGCCACACTTAAGTCACCTACCTCTTTTCCCGTCTGGAAGGGCATGTTCGACAAGGATACAACAGCCAATCATAGTGCAGCAGCACGTGTCCTGGAGCCAGTAATATTGAAGCAGGGCGTGTCCTCCATAGGGTTAGGATTAGATTTGGAACTAGGAAGCACACTAATTCCTCGCAGCTCATGAAAGCGACTCACCTCTGATGAGTACTGTACGTCAACAATGTCAACATGACAAAGCACACCGGCGTGGTAAATTGGGATAAAATGTTAAACTTTCAAACATTTTCAAGCCTTTTTTTAAATTTACAAGACCATTGTACTGTACTGGGGGTTTTAGGACATGAAAAAAAACCTAGAAAACAATAATTTTGTACTGTACAGTAATATGGGTGTATATGGCCTCAAAAGAACAAAACAAAACAAAAAACAAAAAAGCGCTTCAATGAACCGGACAATCAGTTATATCGGACCACCCACCGCCCCTATTAGTCCGTTCTATCGACGTTCCACTGTATATGGTTAGATCAAGGATGTGTGTAAGCTTTTTTTGAATGAGCCAATCCCCAACAAGATACATGTGAAGCCTCCAGTGATGCTGTTCTGTGCGTACCTGAGGGCTGGTCATCTCATAGTCTGAATGTGTCACAGCAGAGTTGTAATATCGGTTACTGTAGCGATAGTTACGGTTGTCATTGGAGGAACCACTGGAGCCACCTGGAAATAAGAGCAGCTTTAATGGGAAGGAAAATGTATTCAACATTTCATTTGTCTACTGTTGGGCACCACTATGGTGGTGGTCGTTAGCACATCCACTTCACAGTTGAGCGATTCTGGGTGTGAATCCCGGAATAGGCCTTTTTGTGGAGTTTGCGAAGTGGTTGGTCAGCTTTGTATTTCACAAAACATGCATCACTTAACTGTTAATAATAAACAATAATAATGCATTACACTTACATAGCGCTTTTCTAGGCACTCAAAGACTGTTTACAATTGCACGCACTATTCATTCCGTCCACATTCCCACCCTAGTGGTGGTAAGTTACTTGTGTAGCCACAGCTGCCCTGGAGGAGTCTGTTCATATACCTTCGGGTGTGGATTGGGTTGCATCATATCATTATGTCGTAATTAATGAAGAGAATCATTTTTCAAATCTCATCTTATTCCTCAGGCAAAATGAGCAGACATGTTTAGGAACACTGTGTGAAGCAGGATGTGTGTTTTTACCAGAGCTAGAAACAGAGCTAGTAGTGGAGGTTGAATGGGAGTGGTCCATGGCAGGAGAGGTGGATGTTGATGAACTAGTGTTCGTTCCTTCATCTGTGGTCTTCTTGAAGAAGTTGTGCTGCAGGGCGTAGAATGGCGTGATGCGGCTTTTGGGGTCATAGTCCAGCATGCGCAGGATCAGGTCTGGAGGAAGACACAATGAAAGCACGATGATGACAGTTACAAATAAGAGCGTGGAAATGATCAGCTAATAGGAAGAATAATCTAACAAAAACAGAAGGGCAACAAAATACAACCCCAATTCCAATGAAGTTGGGACGTTGTGTTAAACATGAATAAAAACAGAACACAATGGTTTGCAAATCATGTTCAACCTATATTTAATTGAATACACTACAAAGACAAGATATTTAATGTTCAAACTGATAACCTTGATTGTTTTTAGCAAATAATCATTAACTTTGAATTTTATGGCTGCAACACGTTCCAAAACAGCAGGGACAGGTGGCAAAAAAGACTGAGAAAGTTTGAGGAATGCTCATCAAACACCTGTTCGGAACATCCCACAGGTGAACAGGCTAATTGGGAACAGGTGGGTGCCACTGATTGGGTATAAAAGGAGCTTCCCTGAATTGCTCAGTCATTCACAAGCAAAGATGGGGCGAGTTTCACCTCTTCGTGAACAAGTGCGTGAGAAAATAGTCTAACACTTTAAGGACAATGTTCCTCAATGTACAATTGCAAGGAATTTGTATGCCGCCATGAAAAAGGGCATCTACGGTCCATATGTAATATAAATCAATACACCAATATAATGAATGACTCATTACACCCCTAATAGATAGATAAAGGTTTACACATGTCCGAAGACGCACACACACACACATAATTATGATACATTACAATACGTGATGTCACCGCGGAAATTGTTTTTATTCCCGTTGACAGGTTGAGCAGTGGTAATATGGTGTTTAAATAGTATGGTAGTGAGTGATTTGCCACAGGATAGTCACTGTGAAATGTTTACTTACAACTTAGGTGTGGGCTCCTTGGCTAGCTTGCTACGCTAGCTCCCCCGTCCCATAGCTGAAGTCAGCAGCAGTCCAAATGACTATGACACCTCAGATTTCTTTGTAAATGTTATTCAAAATTAATAAGTCCTTCCAGGGGCGCTGTCTGATATGGGGCGGGATGGGCAGCCACCCACAGCGGCATTCTCTGGGGGGCGGCAATCCAACCAACTGGAGGTTGCGCAAGGTTTGATCCGCATCGCACAGACATTCAAATCTCCCAGTGAATACGATCCAGAGTCACCGTCCTTTCCTTTGCATTTAAACAAGCTGCTTTTAGGAAGGCAACACGACCATTCAGACAGCGCCGTGGTGGCTGCGGTCCATTTATCGATGCCAACCTTTACCCACTTGTTGCACTGCTAAACTCCTGACAAGGTTCCTCGGCCTGCTAGTGGGAAAGCAGGCGAGTGCTCAAAGCGAAAACTAGCTTCTCTCTCCCCACATTGAAAATCTAATCGTGCGAAATAATCTTTTTTTCAGTCACTGTACCGGAATACAATTACTTTTTTTTTTCCTCCTTCCCCAATCCTGAATACGTAACGCCGGTACATGTATTCCATGACACCTGTCCAAACCTGCTTCCACATACTCCCTGTAATATGCTCTCCTACCCCTGGTCGGAAAACACTGATGGTAGAGGCCCACTGATGACAAAAAGCTGTTAAAACAGTGTCCTCTGGTGTTAGTGGAGGATATTTTAGGATGCGCTTCAATAGTACTGAGTGGTGAAAAACTACTAAATCGTAACATAGGTGAGACTTCGACAAGACAGGAGGAATTATTGAATGAGGTGCATTAAAAAAATAATAAAAAAGAAATCCGTTTATAGCTGTACATCCACAGTGCAGTATCCCCCGCTCACATAATGGATGTGAAATTATTCCCATTATAAATAAATGGGAATCTTATAAACGAGGTTGAACAAGTTAAAACTACAGTATCTGATTGCATCTATTTATTGCGCATAGATTTGTGCAAATTTATAGTAATTCAAACCGTATGGCGCATCACAGTATTAGTCTCTCCATTTCATTCTAACTTTATCTTCGGCAGTGACTTGGGCTCAAAGACAATTACACCACTGATAGCGCTAGACTAGAGGCTCACTGATCAAGGTTTGTGGAATCAAAATTCATGCCATCCACATTTGAGGTCACGGAGACCTTTCATTGCAAAGGTGCATCAAATTTAAACCACTTGAAAAAGGAACCGACTTTTCTATTCTATTTGATCTACTTATATTGATGTGAATACATCTAAAGAAAAATACAAATGACAAGCAATAACTTTGGAGCGTGTGCATTATATATGGGAGCGCATTACACACGAGAAATTACGGTACTTTAGTAGTAGTAGTAATAGTCTTTTCCGAAAGTAATGTGTCCCTGCACATTCTTATTTTTCATTTTTTTACTACTAAACGTAATACTACTTATACTTTATAATTCGTGAAAGTTTACCTTTAAATTTCAGGTAGTCACAGGGGGCATGTCCTGGTTCACCTGCTCTCCGACCCCCTGGACCCCCTGTCTCTACACCCAAAATCTCATGAAGACGCCGAGTGGCTGGGGGCTTGTACTCCTGAAAACAAACACGCAGACAAAAATAATAAGAACTGATGCAAGTGATGGCGGCTGTAAACGCTTTAGTAAAATGCAAATATTGAATTACAGTAATTAAGAAGTGGTTGCCCCAATCTAGCCATTAAAGAGAATGCAGGTCAAGGGCACTTCTGAATTGGCTTGAGTGTTCAAACCTAGACGCAGCACTATCTTGGGTTCCTTTATTCAGCCTATGGAATGAGTACTGTGTATGTGAGTAAGAAAATTCCTATCTACATGCAAAGAAAACCTTTTTAGTGGTCTGTCTGAGTTTTGTTGACTGTGTGCAGAAAACTAGCAGCACAACTAACCCAATGATCAACAAAAAGGGTGGACAGTTGGATGAAGACTAGCTGCCCAATCACAGACTTTTCTTTTGCCTGCATGCCTGGTTGGTTCAGCGGCGTGTGCATTTAGACCCAGGGATTAAAATTAATTAATTCATCTAAATTGCACGTAGGTTTGAATGTGAGTGCGAATCGGTTGTTTTTTTTTATATGTGCCCTGCAATTGGCTGGCGACCAGTTCAGGGTGTACCCCGCCTCTCGCCCGGAGATAGCTGGGATAGGCTCCAGCACGCCCGCGACCCTAGTGAGGAGAAGTGGAATGGAAGATGAATGAATGAATAAATAATAAGAATAACTTTAAATGACTTAAATTAGAGTAAGTGTTATGCGTTGTGTTCCCCCAACACGGTTTAAGGTGAAAAAGTTGAATGGATCGGAAATGTGATACCTTCTTGATGTCCTTGTTCTTCTTCACTGTCCACAGCCCATCTGATAGCTTGTCAAAATACTTCCTAGCTTTTGGAGCTGCATCCAACATGTGGCTGGGAGGGACCCCCAATACTTCAACAATTTTGTTCATTTGGTCAACCTAAACAAGGAGACACACAATTTTAACATTCAAAATCTCTTGAAATGAACTCTGAGAAACATCTTTAAAGAATGGTGATGATTATACTACGGCTTAGAGGACAGTTTCTGAGGTAGCGGTATGAAAAAGGTTGCAGTAATTGTATACAGTATGAAAATTTGCCAAGGGAGACAATGTGCTAACCTCATTGGAGCCACTGAAGAGAGGTTCTCCTGTGTGCATCTCCACCAAGATGCATCCGAGAGACCACATGTCAATTGCCAAGTCATATGGCATTCCCAAGAGAACTTCAGGGGAGCGGTAAAATCTGCTCTGGATATACTGATAGATCTGATGGGAGGATGAGAAAAGGGTGGAATTAGTTCACCATGCAATATGTATCTGATAAGTACCATAATTTCTCGTGTATAATGCCTCGAAGCCGTCACATTTAAAAAAAAAAAAAAAAAAAAATAACATTTTATAAATGTATGCCGCCATGAAAAAGGTGTAGCCTAGACTTTCATTCTATTTGATCTACTTATATTGATGTGAGTACATCTAAAGAAAAATACAAATGATAAGCAATTACTTTGGGGGGTGTGCATTATATATGGGTGCGCATTACACACGAGAAATTACAGTACTGATAAAAGGCATTTTGATATTATGTTTAAAAAGTGTTGACAGTTTTTGACAGGTATTTTAAATAATTTTCTGTGTGTGATTGCTGCTCACCCTCTGCCCGAGCTGACAGGATGATCCAAAGTCGACTATCTTGATGGCAGATCTCTTGGGGTTACATAGCAGTATGTTTTCTGGTTTCAGGTCGCAGTGGATAATTGACAGTTCTGGAGTGGCCAGGAATAATAACGCTGTGGACACAGAATTGATATGTATCGTTAGGACCTTCGACATATCCCCACACTGGTCACCAGTAGCTGAAAGATGAAACGGTATAAAATATGTCAGCATTAAGCAAGGTGTTACTGATATGCACCCACCATGCTCAAAAATCACTATAATAATAATCACTGTAACTACAGGTGGCAGAACCGTTAAGTAGATAAAATAGAATACAATTTTAATCCTATCACAACTTGAATTACTAAAAGAAATGCAAAACAAAAAATACAGATACATGCACCGAAAGCACAGAAACATGCTTTATTTTGAATACTAAAAATCCTCAACCCTATAAGTAGTTTTTGACAAAAAAAAAACAATAAAAAACACCCAACACCCAAAGGGAATTGTCATGCATGACTCCACTAAATTTACTTGACTAAAATGACAGTGATCTATTTAATAGTGGTGACACTCCACCAAAACATTAATAATAAATTAGAAGCTTTGCAATTAATTTGAATTCATTAATTTGATTTAATCAAATATATATTTGACACAATTCATGTTTTCAATTCAAATTAATTTTGGTCAATAGACACACCAAAATAGAAAAAAATCTAATCAAATCAGATTAGAAATCCGATTACTAAATACACAGATTTTTTTTTTTTTTTTTTTCCCCAAAGTGCAATTATAGGAATATGTTTTCAAGGTCATTTGATTTTAAGTGACAATATTCACACTGCTCTAATGTATAAACTCATGTTAGTTACATTCAAGCCTTTAAATGGATTTTTGTCAACGTGCACATTTAGGATGAGGTGTCGGTGAACATCTCCCGCTAGGGTTAGACCTCTGATAAAGTTGCTAGATTTGTTGCATGGATTTTTCTCAAAAATGAGTCACAAGAGCGGTCTAAAAATGCTTAACAAATACAGTGACTAAGTCCCACGACACATACAAGCAGAACATCCATCCAGCCATCCATTTTCTGTACCGCTTATCCTCACGAGGGTCGCGGGCGTGCTAGAGCCTATCCCAGCTATCTTCAGGCGGGGTACACCCTGAACTGGTCGCCTGCCAATCGCAAGGCACATATAGACAAACAACAATCGCACTCACATTCACACCTACAGGCAATTTAGAGTCTTCAATTAACTACCATGCATGTTTTTGGGATGTTCCGGAGGAAACCGGAGTACCCAAAGAAAACCCACGCAGGCACGGGGAGAACTTGCAAACTCCTCACAGGCGAGGCTGGATTTAAACTTGGGTCCTCAGAACTGTGAGGCAGATGCGCTAACCAGTCGTCCACCATGCCGTCTTGAGAAGTTATTACCAACTTAAATGTTACCACGGTTAACCATAAACCATTTCATCCATAGTTGTCGCCAAAATATGATTACAGCTGGAGATATTATTTGTGGAAGTATTTTTTTTTCTATATACCCATATTAAAATGATGACACTTTGGTACTTCAGCGCATCTGTTCATGTAATTGTTACAACCATTGGTAATATAGTACTACAAATTACAGTTATCATTGCCAGCATTTTTTTTTTTTTTTTATATCAGTCAAGCAGTCTCTAACTATTAGGGTTTTAGTAGTGGCAGATAAGCATGACAATGATGATGTTGCTGATTACGTAAAAATCACTAAATACATTTCTGGTAAACGGTTTTGCCCATTAGAATCTAGATAAATGTGCAGACCCTAACAGTTGCTGAGGCGGCCGACCGGAGCTGTGTGGCCGTAAGGTGGTCGGTGCCTGTCGTGGCGGCAATCCCCGAACCCGTTGGTGGACACCAACGGTGAGGGATGCCGTCAAGCTGAAGAAGGAGTCCTATCGGGCCTTTTTGGCCTGTGGGTCTCCTGAGGCAGCTGATGGGTACCGGCTGGCCAAGCGGAATGTAGCTCTGGTGGTCGCTGAAGCAAAAACTCGGGCATGGGAGGAGTTCAGTGAGGCCATAGAGAAAGACTTCCGGACGGCTTCGAGGAAATTCTGGTCCACCATCCGACGTCTCAGTAGAGGAAAGCAGTACACCACCAACACTGTGTATGGGGCGCTGCTGACCTCGACTCGGGACGTTGTGAGTCAGTGGGGAGAATACTTCGAAGACCTCCTCAATTCCACCGACACGCCTTCCCATGAGGAAGCAGAGTGTGGGTTCTCTACCGTTCGATCTTCTTTCCTACCCTCACCTATGGTCATGAGCTGTGGGTCGTGACAGAAAGAACAAGATCCCGGATACAAGCGGCCAAAATGAGTTTCCTCCGCAGGGTGTCCGGGCTCTCCCTTAGAGATAGGGTGAGAAGCTCCGTCATCTGGGAGGATCTCAAAGTAGAGCCGCTGCTCCTCCCCATTGAGAGGAGCCAGATGAGGTGGCTGGGGCATCTGATTCGGATGCCTCCCGGACGCCTCCCTGGTGAGGTGTTCCGGGCACGTCCCATCGGGAGGAGACCCCGGGGACGACCCAGGACATGCTGGAGAGACTACGTCCTTCGGCTGGCCTGGGAACGCCTCGGGATCCCCCCGGAAGAGCTGGATGAAGTGGCTGGGGAGAGGGAAGTCTGGGCGTCCCTGCTAAAGCTACTGCCCCCGCGACCCGACCCGGATAAGCGGTAGAAAATGGATGGATGGATGGATAAATGTGCAGAGCCAGGATTTTTTTTCCACCTTTGTTAGTATTGTGAAACAGGACATTGTCATTTCTCAGTGAACAAAGCCAAATGCAGGATATAGTACTGTATATATGAAGGTATTTTCAAAGCTCTTTTTGGTCTTGACGGAAGTCTGAACTCTAATGTGTGCCATTCCACTTTATTCTATCTATTTAGACAGCCATCCATCCATTTTCTTAACCGCTTATCCTCACTCGGGTCGGGGGCTGCCAGAGCTTATCCCAGCTATCTTCGGGCGGGAGGCGGGGTACACCCTGAACCGGTCACCAGCCAATCGCAGGGCACATAGAAACAAACAACCATTCGCACTCACATTCACACCTACGGGCAATTTAGAGTCCTCAATCAACCTCCCATGCATGTTTTTGGGATGTGGGAGGAAACCGGAGTGCCCGGAGAAAACCCACCAAGGCACGGGGAGAACATGCAAACTCCACACAGGCGGGGCCGGGATTTGCACGCCGGTCCCCAGAACTGCTCTATTTCAAACAACCAGCACAAAATATTTCATCCTGCTTCAGCAAGACAGCAACAAAGTTTTATTCTCTCAGGAAGTCTCCTAGGGAGAGACCCAGATTCAGACTGCAGGGCAGGACTTCATTAGGCGAAATAAGGATAACTCCAATGCAAAAAGGGATGTATGAGCACAGCTCACTGTGAGAAATTTAGGAAATCAATGGAAAATATGGGTTTAAGAAAATGTGGTCCCTGGCCAGACACCATTGTTGTTATGTTGTGGCTGCTTGTCATCGCCTTAACACCTTGACACTTAAAAACAGCCCACGTTGTGGTAAATTTGTGTGAGGATCTGTAAAAAAAAAAAGACATTTGTTTCATTTCAATTACCAGTAACTAACTTGTTCTTCAAATAATACACGTGTGGTACAAGTTAAACTCTTGCTCACTACAGTGTCCCTTGACTGACATTTTGGTTGACTCCATTTTTAGGCTGACCCAACAACGGGCCAAAAGCCAGTTGACTTGGCTGAAGGAAAGACTAGTGCACTCACTGCCCTCATATGTGTGAGCGTGTGTGTGTGTGTGTGTGTGTGTGTGTGTGTGTGTGTGTGTGTCTGTACGTTGCACTGTATAACCTACCTGTACAGAGCTGCTGTGCAAATTTCCGGGTGAGGTTAAGGGAGACCCCTCTGAAGTTGGTGTTCCTCAACAGGTCATACAGATTGTAGCTCAACAACTCAAACACCAAACAAAGATGGTTCCTAAACATAAAGTGACGCTTCAGGTGGACTACACACAGACACACACACACACACAAACACATAAACACAGAAAGGAGACATGATATTGAGTGACTAGAGAATGAGGTCAAGCAGATACAGAACAACATTTCCTCTTATGAAATCTATGCAGAATATCCTTCAAATTTTAGGTGGCACTTAAAAAGGTTTCAACACTTCACGTAGCTAGACAATACTCTTTGCCCATATAATTACATTTCCTATCTATTTTCCTATAGTCAGATGTAGTACTAACTAACTTTTCTGTCACTCCCCTTTAAAAACTTTGTTCTGTTTGACTGTAATTCTCAATAAATATCCACCAGAATACAAAGAAATCGCAGTGCCATCTTCAAAAATCTACTGTAACAGTAAAACTGTTCCGGCATATAAGGGATACAGATCCTCCTTTGTGTTTGGCCTAACAGCTGAACAGCGCGCGCACGCGCACGCACGCACGCACGCACGCGCACGCACACGCACACGCACACGCACACGCACACACACACACACACACACACACACACACACACACACACACATAGAAAAAGTGTAGTACTAACTGGACTGGTAAGAACGGACCAACTGGTGCAAATACATACATAAAGGCAGACGATCTGTGGCCTATACACAGAGCCGTGCTTTCTCTTCCATCTCACCTATGTAATATTTCATCTCGGTATCATGCTTGTTCATGAGCTCCAGCAGGCGAAGTTCAATCTGTGCCTGGTTTAGAAATGCCTTTTTGTTCTTGATGATCTTGATGGCGACCCATTCCTGCTCATGGTGGTCAGTAGGCCTTCACCACCTGCGCACACATTGTAAACATGAGATGGGGTTGGAACTGCAGCTTGATATCCTATAAAATCATAAAGTGACTGATTAAAATAACGTTTGGGACTGAACATTTGTGACATTGTCCTGGCATATTGTGAGTCACAGCTTATGTTCTGTTGCTGGGATGTTTTCCATCTTACCTGTGACCCTTCATAGAATAAGCGGTATAGAAAATGGATGGATGATAGACAGATGAAAGACTGGATCCAGAGACCAATCTTCTTCTGTTGACATTTCAAGCTACGAATTTCAAGTTTTCACAGAGATGTTTCTTCAGCCCTCACCTGTCCGAAGGAGCCCTTCCCAATCAATGAGTCTATCTCATAGCGGTCCAGCCACTTTTCTCCATTTTTGACGATGTAATCATAATTGTCGTCATCATAACCGTCATTGTAGACTTTTCTCTCCTTCTTAGTACTGCTATCTTCAGGAGGCACCTGCTGGGCCCGCCGCTTCTTCTTAGTATAATACACCTGTAGATAAAGGAAGCTTATTATCTCAAAGCAAGTTAAATGAAATGCTCCTTCTGCATTACATTCATAAGAAATATTATCAATCTTATGATACTATCTTATATACTATAATTGTAAATAATAATAATATATGCAGTATTAAAGGTTTTCACTTTTCAATTGGCATTATCTAAAGTTGTATAAGTGGTTTTGTTTCACATTTTCTGTTTTGATGAGCTTTTGACGTACAATATAATGTTATTGGAACTGTGAGGACACAATGAGCATGAATGACCATTTGCAAATTGTATGTAAAGTATTGTGAAAAAATATTTGTCTCCTTCCATATTTCTGATTATTTATCACACTTAAATGTTTTGGATCATAAAGCCAATTTTAATATCTCACTAAGATAGCCCAAGCAAAAATAAAATGCAGTTTCCAAAATAAATTGTTAATTTTTAACGGTGGGGGGGAATCCAAACCCATCTATGCCTATTGTTTTGATGATCTGAAATATTTAAAAGTGAGAAATATTAGTGATGCGCTGAAAATTTTCAGCTTTCGGTTTCAGACCAATATATTTTTTTCACCAAAACAAAACTACTGAAATAACATGTCACATGCATACTGTAACATGTTACATATTGAACATTGATGGCTAAAGGGTACGAGGGTAAAGAAACACTTACCAATTAACAAGCAATGCCCTCGAAAGCGTTGCTGAATATCCAGTTAAATTGACTGGGAGGTCACTTTATAACACACAACCTACACTCGTGGTTTGATAATGACATCATCCTCTAAATCAACCATAAATGTGACATAAGCATACATGTTAAACAAACATTCAACAAACTACTGGGAACATAAACACACAATACCAATGATAAACGTCTTTTTTAGTGTAATAATTCAAATTTGCACATTGCATTGAAATATGGGACTCGCATGGCTTTTCCATCATCATGCTCACGGATACTAGCCAAACAGAGGGTTCCTATTGTCACCCAACCTTGGTGCTTTCCGCTGTGCGTGGGTGGAATGCTTGTTGCATGCTATTTTGAGGCAGCCGCCCCAGCTACCTACGAGCTACAGCTAACGCGGCTAAATACGACGCAGACTCGTGGAGGCGAACGTGCGCCTCGCGTCCATTGTCAACTCAGCATAAGTCACTAATCATCGGCTCCATAACAGTGAATAAATTACACTTTAAGACAAGTATCGTAATAACTGAGGACAGGCGGGGGATAAGACAAGAGACAGACGACAAACACCATGCTAATCGCTAAACTATCACATGAAGTCGTAAAACAAAATAAGTGAGTAGGCATAGTGTACAGGTTTCTATTTCCGGGGTCATACCTCATTGATGTGCTTGTATGTTTTGATGAGGTCTACAGAGAGTTTCCGCAATGGGGCACTGGCAGGGTCTCTGAAACTAGGGGGAATTTTCCGCTGGAGTATGGTCATATCAGACAGCACCTACCGAGGAACAGCAACACATCAGCAATGTTCTATTCTAGTGAAGGAAATACAAAGTAAAGTAAATGTTTTCACAACAAGTATTAATTAATCTTATTCAATGAGAAATCAGCTCCCCATGAAAATCAATCAAAAGTAGGACATCATTGAAACCTTCATTACATTATTTTGAGCAAGTGAACAGAGTTAAATGTTCAATCAATACTGGATACAGACGAAGGCATGAGCTGTCATCATCAGCCCATGAACATCAGTGTAAGTGAAGCTAATAGGTGGCATATATAAAGGGTCTATGCTGTCTGCATTGTAGGTAGCAGAAAAGTGATGAGCAAAGTTAACTCATTTGGACATTCCTTGTAGCATTCACACATTTATATTACAATTATCTGTATCGACAGGTTTATGTTACATAGTGAGCTTCACACCTTGAGGCTAGAGCCACTGGACAGGAGCACAATTAATTTGGGTTTTTGCTGCCCAAACCAAGTAAACCATTTTCCATTTTTTCCTTTTGCTAAACAAGGCAGTTAATTATTTAGATTATAAAAACACAATTTCTTCTGGGAATGAAGATTTACAGTAATTGTGGCGGGCTGGTGCCAAGATTAAAGGCCCAAACCTTAAGGTACTCCAAGGTGCAGGCAGTGAATCCGTCATAGGATCTAGCTAGATTTTGGGGGTTGTGGTCTTTATTTACTCACTTGATGATGTTGACAGCCAAAGTACAGTGGTAATCGAGGGAACTCTGCTAGCTTCACTAAGATAAGCTTTGTTAAAAGGGCAAATCATTCACACTTTGTAATAGTAATCGTAATGCAATAATTGATAGCCATCTCAAATCGATTAAGGATAATTTCTTCAAATGCCCACCATCTTGCTCAGTCCCGTTTTCTTACATTCAGTGTACACAGTGAGCAAAGTTACAAACAGGATGTGATACTGTAACTGAATGAAATCGCAACACTATATGGTTGGGCTGGTTTGGGCATATACTACAGTACAACAGGAGGAAGTGGACCATGAGCATTTTGAACATCCAAAAACACCTGGGATTCCCACACAGTAGATTTATGGAAATACAAAAGTGAGTGGAAGAAAGAAGACAGGAAGCTGCACAATTCTCCATCAAGGATGCCACAAATGTTATGGAAATTCTCCCACAGATAAGACAAACATGCACACCTCAATAGTTTGGAAGGAAGCACAGCAACCACAAGGACCCCAAATGCAGCAGTTTTTCAAAGCAAATTCCCAACCTATATGTGGGTGTAAACTGCATTGTAGCTGACAGAGATAACAAATCTACCTGAAAAAATGGCAGAAGTAAACATTAAACAAGATCCCATATGACCATCCAGGCAAAAGTCACAAGGTCTGCAGGGAATAGTCTCACACTCTGCATGCCCAGAGTACATTTATGCACAGGACTGGAAAAGCATGAACAACCTAATTATCTTGAGTAGCAAAAAAGTAGCATTAAAAGCGACATCTACATTTACTGGGCCCATTGTGGTTTGTGTTGCGATGCATTCGCATATGTACAACTTTATCACAAACAAACAAACAATAGGCTCCAAAATGCCTTGTCGATGAAATTGAAAATATTGTTTTCCGGTGTGTAAACATGACCTACTGACTAAAATGATATGCAAGGTAAGAGAGGTGTGTGGCGCAGTGGTACACCTTTGGAGAATGTGAGGAAATGTGAGATTTTACAGGCAAAACGGATACATGAGTTTAACCACAATGAGAGCATAAATACAGGACTCATCACACAATTAATGTTTGAACCAGTGATGTTATAATTCACTGATAAACTGTGATAACATTTCAAAAAGTTAGCATTACTGTTTCAAATTCTGATTATCATTATTACCGTATTTAAATGTGGGTGTGAATGGCTGTTTGTTTTGTATTTTCATAAATAGATGAACAAACTTACAATTTGTCTTGTAAATATATTTTTTGAGCAATTATGTACACAAGTATATACAGTAAATGAACAGGTCATGTAAATAAACACATTGCTCCATCTTGTGATCGTTTTTTTTAAACTCGCTGATCGCTGATTGGCCCCAAAAATCCTGATCGTGTAGAGCCTAATTTTTACAATTATGTACTGTATTACAAAAGAACATATTCACTCCCATTTACGCAGTGTCCCTGAATGCACCTCGCGAACTCAAGCAACTGCCATGTGCCTGCCTAGTTTAATTCTGAAGAGTGAAATACGAAATGCAGCAGGCATTCATTCTTTCTATTTGCATGTCCAAACAGGCCCAACTGCTGGTCACTTTTAATATTTCTGTTGATTCACTGTATATTCAAGAACACCAACATCGCAGCACACCCTGCGATATGACTATTTAGCAAACGTACATCTCGATGACGATGCTCAAACAAAATATCGTGCAGCCCTAGTCATAACGATGACAAAAAACAAAACATTTTGCACATATTTGATGTAGCATTAATCGTGCTTTGAACGTGCACTTGGCTATTTGCTAATATGCTGGAGCATGCTATTTTGCCCAAATAATTATTTATCAACAAATTCTAACTGTACTACGCGAACACAAACTAAACAGAGGGGACACGGAACGTGTCTACATAAAAACTGATTCAGAAGAGAGAACACGGACGGCAGGTTTGAAAGCGCCTACATTTTAGGGGTCTCTCGTGCAAGACTATTTTCATTGCTGTTGTGTTTATTTTCTAATATGCAAAAAGAGCATTGGCTTGCAAATTTGAGACATCAAAATAAAACCTGAAATGTTTAAACCAGAGCAAGGTTGGTCATTTAAATGTCCTTGATTTTGGGTCAAATTAACAATCAATTAATCCATTAATTGTTAGGGGTTTATATAATGAGATGGGATAAAAATCAACTTCCACTAACAGTATATGCCAGTGTTGTATTGATCAGAGTAAGGCTGCACGAAGGCATTTTGCCATTGAGAGGGTCTTCGCAACTGAATCTCACTGGCTCTGCTTGTTGCAGCAAAGTCATTATTACATCTCGATTTCTTTAAAACAGGATTATTCGATAATTAATTCCGCGCAGTTGACAGGATTCTTAATGATCAATTAATGTATTAATATGCTAATTCCTAAATCAGATTGATCTTCTGTAGACCTTCTAAAACACAGAGAGAACAACTTCACCAAGGGTTGAATGTTTGAAAATCAGCTTTTAGTGAGGAACAGAACTTAAAATCTGACCCTACATGGCTAAAACATATTTGAACTTTTCAGTGGCGGTACTGCCTAATGCCATGTTCCACTGCCAAATGTATTTTTGGCAGGATCACTGCATTACCTGCTGCTGTTCGGCCATGGAGTGAATGGAGCTGAAGGAGGGGTGTGTATGTGTGTGCTGGCTGGTCATGGCTGGCTCAGCGAGGGAGAAGCCCTGGGCAGTAGAGGAGGAGGAGGAGGAGGAGGAGGAGGAGGTGGAGGTGGGCGGACATCCTGAGCTGCTTACACCTGAAGAGACAGATGAAAATGGAGACATGATTAAATAGGGAATCCCTAACATTCTGTATCCTTCTTTGTCTTAATTCCTAAAAGTTACATTTGGGGCTTTAAAACAGGTTATTTACATTTTTTAAAAAGTAATCGTTATTATCCACACAAAGGTCACTGTTTGTTCATAGGTTTTGGTTTACGGTAGCGATTGTCATCATGGACTGACTTTTGTTTTCTTTTAATTTAGTGGGGGTTTGACATTTTTTTTGTGTGAAAGATTCAATGTAAATTCTAGGAAAGGAAAGTTTGGTCAAACCACAGGTAGCCTTCCTGCACATTACCAACTGTTTGTCGACACATACAGAAGAAGACGTCCGTCATCTCCTGTGGTTTTCTTTGATGTGATGAGGAGCAAGAGCTGATCACTGAACTCAACTGCCAACAACTTGATGAACACAAACAGTTCCATGACTGCAAAACAAAGGTCTCATTTTGCTGGAGGCCCTGAATTAACTGATTTCACTTTAAAATGTCAGCATGTACACATAAACAGTGAAGTAATGTAGCATCTCCGACCTATCCATTGATACAAGGTAAGAGGAACACAGTACATATAAACAAGCCAAGAGGAATATTGAGTGCCATGAAAAGTATTAGTTCCCTAATATATAAATATAGGACTGGTCTGTCAGACAAAATGAAGTAGGCTACAAAATCTTCATGCAATGATCCAATTCAACTACATATGAGAAAGAGTGAATGAAATCCATCAGTCTCGAAAAAGTTACAAAGCCATTTTCAAGGCTTTGGGACTACATAGAACCACAGTCAGAGCCATTATCCACAATGGAGAAACGTAAGAAAAGTGGCGAACCTTCACAGGAGCGGTCGACCAACCAAAATTACTCTAAGAGTCCAATGACAACTCATCCAGGGGACGTTCACACAAGAACCCAGAAATACATCCTATGAACTACAAACCTTACTGGTGTTCAACCATAAGACAGACAACTGGGCAAAATGGGCATCCATGGGAGAGTTCCAAGGCGAAAACCACAGCTGACAAAAAGAATGCAAACTCTTCTTACATTTTCAAAGCAACATCTTAAAGATCCCCAAGACATTTGGGGAAATAGTCTCTTGACTGATGAGAGAAAGCTTTTTTTTTTGAAGGTTTGCAGCCTGTTATCTGTGATGTAAAAATAACAGGGCATTTAATAAAAACATCAAGCCAACAATTAAACAAGGGGGTGGCAATGTGATGGTCTGAGGCTGCTTTGTAATTAGACATGCATACACCAAAGGCATGAAAAAGGTGACCCAAAAATAACAAAAAAACATTTGTTGGGGGGTCTGGGGGGATCCCCCAGCCCTCCGCAGAGAATTTTTTTTGTATTATTTTAACATAAATTAAGCAATCCGGAAGACTGAACACTATAATAAGGCAAAATCGACAAATTTTCTTAACACAGAAAAACATTTATTTACACCGCTCAAGTACATGTTGATGTACAAATTTAAGATACAAATAAAATGTGCCTCATTTCTTTGCTTTTTTGTTTTGGCCTCCAAATTGAGCCAGAACCATCTCCACCTGCACCTGCTGCAAGATGTGCCACATGAATAGCATCCTCCTCTTAAAACACTCTTATTCTGGAACAGAATTGACTAAAAATCATTCTCTCTTTCACTTAATTTTTCACTATTACCAATTTCAAAGGCTAATCCCAAATGGATCCTCCAGGAAAATATTAAGTAAAATAATTTTCAGTTTTAATTGGCCATTTCTGAATTTGAAGTTAGTTCATTCTGTGTTGTGACATAATCCTTAACATCGCTTAATACATTTACCATTAACATCCGTAAACTAATTAGTTAATTGTAGGCGTGTTTCCTAATTAATACAAGCTGTACTAGCAGAGGTGGCACGGTGGACGACTGGTTAGAGCGTCAGCCTCACAGTTCTGAGGAGCGGGGTTCAATCCCCGGCCCCGCCTGTGTGGAGTTTGCATGTTCTCCCCGTGCCTGTGTGGGTTTTCTCCGGGCACTCCAGTTTCCTCCCACATCCCAAAAACATGCACGTTAATTGACAACTCTAAATTGCCCGTCGGTGTGAATGTGAGAGCGAATGGTTGTTTGTTTGTATGTGCCCTGCGATTGGCTGGCAACCATTTCAGGGTGTGCCCCGCCTCCTGCCCAATGATAGCTGGGTTAGGCACCAGCATGCCTGCGACCCTAGTGAGGAGAAGCGGCTCAGAAAATGGATGGATGGATGGATGCACTAGCAGATCAGCTCTTGTCACCAATGTTACGTGTGCTTCGCGGTTCCTCAATACGAAAATATAAAAAAGACCAGTGCAACAAATACGACACTGGTTGATTTGATGAGCAAAACTTTTGTTTAAACGTAAGAGTAGCAATAGAGGATGTCTGCTCCAGAGGTGGGTAGAGTAGCCAAACATTGTACTCAAGTAAGAGTACTGTTACTTGACAATAATGTGACTCAAGTAAAAAGTAGTCCTCCAAAAAAATACTTGAGTAAGAGTAAAAACTACACAGTGAAATAAGTAGTAAATACCACAAACAATTAAAAAAAATTTTAAAAAATCAATAACTTTTGCAATTTACTGCACAGTGTTTTCTCAAGTTATAAGTGAGCTGAAATATCCACATTTGAGCAGTGCCAGACAAATACTACAATACATGAAATCTCTTGTTTTTGTTTGTCTAAATGTAAACAAGAGTAGCGCGCCGTTGCCTTCATGGTAACGACGACATTCCCAAAATGGTGGCTATTTAGGCATGGCGATCAGCCAGGCTGGTTTATCTCGTGTTAATACCTATTTCCAGGAAGCCCAATAGAAGACGTTGTGTGAGGTCATGTGACTTTTGTCGTTTGATTGGTGAACTAGACTTAAACGTCACTAGCGCTAAAATTAGATTAGTGCATACAGCGCCCGATGCGGAAGTCGAAGTCGTAGTCTCGCGCACTAAATAGTTGATAAGCAATAATTGCTAAATAAAAGTAGCGAGTGACATTTAGATTAATTGTAACAAAGTAAAAGTCACGTTACCGCTAGCTGTCAACGTTCAAGGAGTACAAAAAAAGAAGACAAAAGACAAAGCAAAGAAAAGACAAAGCACTAACTATAAACAAGATGAGAAAAGTAAATCCTTATATATCTAGAACAATGAAACAGATATAAGTGTTGTATGGGGCAGTAGTGCTACACTTTGTGAGGGAAGGACAGGACAAGGACAGGAGACGCATGCAGGTCAAGGGTCGTGAACCCGGCTGTACAACTGAAGTGTGGTGGGAGTGACTATGTAAATTATAAAAGTCTATAGGACGAGAGTGTGAGTGAGGGGATAATCAAGCAATTTGCATATTCATGAGTTATTTGTCGCAATAAGTGAGTGGCCACACACCCAGCGAGAAAGTCCCAGGGGTGTGTGCCTGCATGCAAGTGAATTGACACCATTTCGCACGCACAATGACTGACAGAAGTGTCCTGTAATTGCTGTGCCTCCACCACGGTGGCTGAGGACCCCACCCAATCAATCGAAAGGCGGGATCGGGCCCAGGAGTCCACCTGAGAGCAGCCCGGCGGAAGGGACACGTCCCACACTGAGGGACCTAGGGCAGTTCGCCGGCCCCACGACAACCGGCCACCCGGAGGAGACCGCAGGGACCCAATGCCACCCCGCCCTCCACCAGGAGAGCAAGACGCCCCCCGACCTGCAGGGCCCACGATGGTGCATAGTGAGCTGGGTAGTGGCGATGGCGGGGACCTTGGCGGTCCTATCCCCAGCGAAAGAAGCTGGCTCTAGGGCCTTATAATGGTCCTGACTATTGTTTGTGCCTATGCACCAAACAGCAGCTCAGAGTACCTCACCCTTTTTGGAGTCCTTGGAGGGTGTGCTGGCGAGCACTCTCGCTAAGGACTTCCTTATTCTGCTGCAGGACTTCTATGCTCATATGGGCAATGACAGTGAAAAGGGTGGAGTGCCCTCTCTAGGTCGGGGATGAGAACCTGCCCCAAGTGGAGGAGTTAGCGGGTGTGGTAAGAATGGAGTGGGAGATCGGCAGGCAGATTTAGGCAGATGTATCAGCCTATCACGGTGAAGAAGAAACTCAGCCGTAAGGTGACCCAAAGAACAAGATCATTGATATGAGGAGCCGATATGAGTTTGCTCCGTAAGAAGTCAGGACTCTCCCTTAGAAAGGGCAAGAAGCTTGGTCATTTGAGAGGAACTCAGAGTAGAGCTGATGTTCCTCTGCATTGGGAGGAGCCAGATGCGGTGGCTCAGGCATCTGGTTAGAATGCCTCCATGGTGAGGTGTTCCCGGGCACGTCCTACCAGAAGGAGGCCCAGGACACGACCCAGGACACGCTGGCGAGACTATGTCTCCCGGCTTACTTGGAAAAACATTTGGATCCCTCTGGAAGAGATGGACGAAGTGGCCAGGGGAGAGGAAGTTTGGGCTTCCACGCTTAAGTCCAGCGACCTAACTCGGGATAAACTGAAGAAAATGGATGAATGGATTATTTTCAGTCATAACGGCCCTTTGAGGGAAACCATATCTAAGGTGTGTCCCTTGATGAAAATTTGTTTTACACCGATAAACAGTATACCTGTGGCGTCAGTAAAGCTGAACAGCTACTTAAAAGTGCTCTGCTATAGAACATTTAACATCTATTATAAGGGAAAATTTGAGCTACATACGAGTGGTTCGTAAATCGAGTCAATTTGAGTAAAAAAATAACTAATAATTTTGGTTGACTTACTGTGCATCGCTTCTGCGCATGTACATGTGGCTTCACTCAGAGCTCCATAAAGTTCGTTTGAAAAAAAAAAAAAAACAAAACAGCTCCCCACTGAAGGAGGCTCAGGCACAGATAACATGGAAGCGTCACCCAAAAAAAAGGGCCATCGCTGGAGAGTGGGACTGCGGCATGGCAGCAGAGTTAAGAGAGAGAAAGGGAGAAAGTGGATCTAAAACAGTGTGGCGCTAGCGTGGCTCGGTAGTCAGCAGGCTAGCTAGAAAGGTGGCAATTTGGTCCAGTCGGTGAGGATTTATGGCATCGACGGGCAATAAAACAGACTTGGGATTCTACCTATGGCCAAAATACGGCGAGGGATCCTCGTTAAAGTAAGCCATTTTAACCTAAAAAGAAAAACCTCTCTGTATATGGAGACGCAGCTAATCAGCAGCAAGTCGTGCGTGTATACTCTCTTACTGGTTCAACAGATAGACGCATTTGTAGGACTACTATTTTGGAATAGTACAAGGAGGACAAAAACTAATTGATTAGCGATTCACTCGTGTATGAATGATACAAATAGCGAGTGGGGATATAGACCTTGAGTCCGACCACTTGTGAAAATGCATAATTTTAGGATTACATTGTATTAATAGTATTCCGTTTTTAAAGACTGAAAAAAGTTAGATTTTTATCATAAATTATATGCAAAAATGCCAAAAAGCCACCAAGAACAAAATACTCAACAAATGGAGTTGAAGACATATCTGTTGTCTCTTGTGAAATTGTTCCAACTTTAATAGAGAAAGACTTGTGATGTGAAGCTGCTTAGAGAAAAACCTGCTACGTGAAACCAAGAGTCAATCGCTGTGTAGATATACCACTTGCCAACATGGCTGTATAATGAACATCAAGGTATTGAACTCATAAGTGTCAGTTACAAGAGGAGGTGTCCAGGCTGGTCCACCAACATCACAGGATATACAGTAAATACCATTAAAGATAGGACTTTCCCTATGTAAGGCTAGTGTACAACACCAATGGTTAAAAATACATTTTGGAAAATTACTACAGATTACTGAAAATAAGTACATAAAATGTCAACAAATATGAAACATAATTTAATTAAACCTTATACTGCTTGATTTAAAATTCACATTTTTGGTTCTTCTCCAAGAAAACATGTTGTGCCATATAATGAATCCACACTCTTGAAAAACAGGTCAACATGCTAGAGGCAAAAGGGAATAGTTCTGTAAATGTCACTAACCAAATGGTGCTTTTACTTGTAAAACTACATGAATATGCACACTTCTAGTGAAACAGCAGGAAATGTTGTTGATGTTCTCTATTAATATTACAAAAGAAAACACCAAAATACAGATGGATTGAGAGGTTAAGGACCAACTTCTTAAAATGTTTTATTTTATTTTTTACACAGTGTTGGCCAGTAGTCAGTTCTAGAGTGTCCTGCTATGAGACAAGCAGGTCAGAACAAGCATAGCAAGCTATACTGGGCCTTTGGGAAAGGGATATTAGGAGGCCAGAATTAGATCTGCATACACCCAGTTTGTAATGCTGAACTGCTGGCTTTAAAAACACAATTCATGTCTCCCTCGAAAGGAAAACTGGCTTCTCAAAGGCAAAATTAAAAGCCTTTTTTATAATTCAGATTAGATGCTCACAGAGCTCACGTAAGAGTAATTATAACTTATTTTGCCTTCTTTCATTCCATTCAGCAGGCCACATTGGTTTCAAAATGAATTAATTATGAATTGAATTTTGAAAAATAGAAAAAAAAACATTCAGCTGTGGTGAGCTGTATACCGTATGTTTTCATGTTCTGTGTCTATATGATAATGCAGAGAAAAAAATTATCCAATCACTGCCACTGACAGTCATTGTTGTGGTGCTCTGGGTCCTGGCCTGCTTAACAGACATGACACTGCTGTAAAGAGAGAATATCTGCCTAGTACTGAGAAATCAGCACAGTCTCTTTAAGAGGCTGAGAAGCACTCACAGAACTTCCTCTCTCTCACATCCCCCTTCTTGCGCTGCCATTGGTTGGGCCCCTCGCTTTCTCCATCAGCTGATTCGTTGCTGGTATCTAAGGGCTGGCCAGCCAGCACTCTATAAATAAACTCTGTGCTGTCTCAGCAACCAGCCTACAACACTCATTAGCTACCTCTCTTCCTCCTTTCTCCTGCTATGCAAGTAGCTTCCAATAAAAAGGCTGGCTCTCAGTAGCAGGCTGATACACTCTCCCCTAGCAACCCAACCCACCCTACCCTACAAGCCACTCTCTCCTCCCCCTTTCCTTCATCATCCTGCTTTCTCAAACCTCATTTCTAATTCTGCACTGTCTTTATACCTCCACAAATCCATAAAAGCAGTTGTTCCTCACTTCAGTCTTCCCTCCTACCTGACTTCAGAAAGCAGTTTCAAAACATTATACCAACAGTTTCAAGTCTCCACCAGTGTTGAAATGAATGAAATGAACAATGATGCAGCATTATTTAGGACACCATCGGAGAGCCACTTCGGGCAGCATGTCAACACACAGAAAGTCAGAAACGAATGCTCGGGGCAACCAACAAAGTACTTGATGAAACACAACACTTCTTCCTTCCAGTTAAAACATTATTCACGTGAACAAACAGATAATCCACACACAAACATGTATCTAACCTTACAATCACAAATACATTCAAAAAAGTAAACAGAACTCATTGTTGGTCAGGACCCTCTATAACCTCACACCCAAACTGTTGGATCAAATTCACCATAGTAGACAGGTTATTTTATCAAATCTTTTTTAACTAAACTGAACCTGAGGTGGTGATAAAACTGAATTGTCATGTAGTCGTGTTTCTGAACCTTCAATGAGCCAAGGCACTTATTTTATATTATAAATATCTCATGGCACACCAGAAAACAAAAATGTCACAAAAAGTATATATATATATATATATATATATATATGTGTATATATATATATATATATATATATATATATGTGTATATATATGTATATATATGTGTATATATATATATACACTGAAATTCACAGGTATACACCAAAATAATGATGGATACACAGGTCAATTGTACCTTCTGCCATCTAGTGGAAGAACATTTCATTGTGTGCACGCTGTATAGATAGATGATCAAAGATACAATATTTGTAGTTAGTAAATTTGAATCTTTGGACCAATTAAGTGAACTTGCTGCACACCCCATGATCGGTCACACCACGTGGTTGGGAATTATTACAGATGTAGACTTAAACCTAAAATAAACTATTTTCGCAATAAGCATATTGTTGTTAAGTTTAAGTTCCAAACATGTTCATATATCACAACTGAACTTAAGTTTAAGTTGATGTACATTATATAGTGTATTAGTGACGCACAGAAATGAAAATTCTTGACTGAAACCCAAAACTGTGGAACCCAAGGCCAAAAACTGAAAGCCAAAACACAGAAAGAAATGATCAATCAATCAATCAAACTATATTTGTCAGCGCTTTTCATTCAAAAAAATGCAACACAAAGCACTTTTCATTGATTAAAAGTTTAAAATGAACCAAATCCGACAATTATTAATGACAGAACTATGCCAATTATTAGTTGAATGGCATTTATGGCTATGACTTCAGAGCTGTCAGCCTATAGAAATTCACTTCCAGTCTAATTTGAATTCCATTTTCTTTTCTTTTTTTTTTTGTCTGTGCTACATTTACGCCAGATGTAACGAGACACAGACCATCCAAAAAGCTCAAATTTGATCTCGTCAATCCATATAATATTCTCCTTAAAGTCTTGGGATTCATTCAGATGATGATGTTTTTTTTGGGCAAAAGAAAGATGAGCCTTTATGTTCTTTTTGGTCAGCAATGGTTTTCACCTTGGAATACTGTCATGGATACCATTTTTGCCCAGTCCCTTCCTTATTGTTGTGTTATGACCGCTGACCTTAACTGAGGCAAGGAAGGTCTGCAGTTCTTTAGAAGTTGACCTGAGTTTCGTTGTGGCCTCCTGGGTGACTCATTGCGGGTCTCTTTTGCTAATCTTTGTAGGCAGGCCATTCTTGGGAAGGTTCACCACTGTTCCATGTTTTCTCCATGTGAGGATAATGGCTCTCCCTATGGTTTGCTGAATTCCTAAAGCTTTAAAAATGGCTTTTAGAACCCTTACCAGACTGATAGATGTCAATTACTTGACATCTTCTGGAATTTCTTTGGATCATGTCATTTTGTTGCAGCTTTTTAGATCTTTTGTCCAACTTGATTTTATCAGGACATATTCTGTTTAAGTGATTTATTGATTGAACAGGTCTGGAGGTGATCAGGCTTGGGTGTGATCAGTGAAAATTAACCAAAAATTGTGATTAGCCACAATTAATGAATTATTTAATATAAGGCGGTTAATTACTTTTCCCACACAGGGGCAGGCAACTGTGTAGTTTTTTTCCCTTAATAAATGAAAAAAAAAACATTTAAAAACAGCATTTAAAGGTTCACTCGGTTATATTTGTCGGATATTTACATTTGTTTGTTGATCTTAAACATTAAACTGGGGAAACTATGCAAAAATATAAGAATTTCAGAAGGGGGCCAATACTTTTTCACAGCACTGTATTTCCACTGATTTTTTTGAAGATATTTCAAGCCAGCTAGTGTTGAGTACATAAGATTTATCTAGCTTAGTAAAAATAAATCAGACTTGTGTGTAAATTACGCTGTTTTACATTGAGCAAACACCTGATGTTTTACACTGAGGGTAGTGAGACTCATGACGTGTGTCCACGTGTGTCCAATTTCCACTGAGAGTCAGAATATACAGTATAAAGCTAGCGACACGTAAGGCCAAGGTTTTGTGCTCCCAGCGCTTCTCAGCCTTACAAATGCACAACCAAACATAACTTTAAAGGCATTTAACATGAGAAGCGGATAGCATGAGTTCCACGTAGGGCTTATATGATTCGTCTCCCTTGCCGACTTCAGGAAGAGGGAGTGATTAAAAAAAGTGGGGTGAACGGATCGATCATGTCTTTATGAATCTAAGTGGGTACCAGTACGATCTGCGGCCTTTTCAGCAGTACTTCCTCACCCGAGGACGTAGGGGAACACTCTACCACGAGAGGCTCGCTTTCGCCGTGGTGAATTTTGGCTATTTAGACTTCCGTAGAGTGACGCTCTAACATGGACTTAGTATAAAAGTCTCAATTTCATAAAAAAAAAAAAAAAAAAAAAAAAAAAACAACCTCGGTTTTGTCATACGAGTGTCCAGAAAAGGCCCATCTGACAGCTACTTCTGTTTGACCCAGTTTTACATCTGCTTTGTCCATATTTGGCTAAGACCGCACTTTCCTCTGATTGGCTGCCTCTGTGTAGAACACCCACTTGTGAGAGCACACGCATTTGTTGCGTTGACAGCGCTGGCTTGGGAGCAGAAACGGTAGACTGAGATCTTCGCTACTGATGTAGGTAAGCTCGAGAAAATTTAATGACCTGATTTCAGGCCTCTCGGCAATAAGACGTCTGGATCTCAGGATTGCGTGGATGATTTTAATTCATATTTTGCATGTTGCATGTTTATTGAGGCACTATAGAGCCAATATAACATCCCAAATACTAGAAAAGGTTGGTTTGGTAAAATACGGGACCTTGAAGTACCATAGGCTGTCTTATACAAATTTCCAGTCAAGGTTTGTAGGACAATATGGCCAACAGCTCTCGGCCCAGCAAATTTCCAGTCTCAAGGGCTGCTCTAGCAAGCTTGTCATGACAGCATCAAGATCTAGATGTGTTAAACAACTCAGGACAGAGTACCTTTGGATTGAAGCCACCCACTTTTCAAAGGAGCAAAAGTATTGGAACGGACATGATTAAATTAACTTAAAGTGAATAATATTTAATATTTGTTGGCATAGCCCTTGCTTGCAATAACTGCATCAAGCCTGTGACCCAATGACTTCACCAGACTGTTGCATTCTTCATTTGAAATGCTTTTTTAGGCCTTTACTGCAGCCTTTTTCAGTTCTTGTTTGTTTTCTGGGGGGTTCTCCCTTCGGTCTCCTCTTCAGGAGCTAAAATGCATAATCTATTGGGTTAAGGTCTTGTGATTGACTTGGCCAGTCTAAGACTTTGCACTTTTCCCCCCTGATGAAGTCCTTTGTTGTGTTGGCAGTGTGTTTTTGGTCATCGTCTTGTTGCTTGATGAAGCTTCTCCCGATTAGTTTGGATGCATTTTTCTTTAAATTGAACTTAAAGAGGCCGCAATAAAGGCCTGGAAAAGCATTTAAAATTAAGAATGCCACAGTCTGGTGAAGTCAATGGGTTGCAGGCTTGATGCAGTTATTGCAAGTAAAGGTTATGCCACCAAATATTAAATGTTATTCATCCATCCATCCATCCATCCATTTTTTACCGCTGATCCGGGTCGGCAGTACGCGGATAAGCTAAAGCTACTGTGGGGGCAGTAGCTTTACCAGGGACGCCCAGACTTCCCTTTCCCCAGCCACTTCATCCAGCTCTTCCGGGGGGATCCCGAGGAATTCCCAGGCCAGTCGAAGGACGAATTCTCTCCAGCGTGTCCTGGGTCGTCCCCGGGGTCTCCTCCCGGTGGGACGTGCCCGGAACACCTCACCAGGGAGGCGTCCGGGAGGCATCCGAATCAGATGCCCCAGCCACCTCATCTGGCTCCTCTCAATGCGGAGGAGCAGCGGCTCTACTCTGAGATCCTCCCGGATGACCGAGCTTCTCACCCTATCGCTAAGGGAGAGCCCGGACACCCTCTGGAGGAAACTAATTTCGGCCGCTTGTATCCAGGATCTTGTTCTTTCGGTCACGACCCACAGCTCATGACCATAGGTGAGGGTAGGAACGAAGATCGACCGGTAAATTGAGAGCTTCGCCTTTCGGCTTAGCTCCTTCTTTACTACAACGGACCGATACAAAGTCCGCATCACTGCAGACGCTGCACCGATCCGCCTGTCGATCTCCCGTTCCATTCTTCCCTCACTTGTGAACAAGACCCCAAGATACTTGAACTCCTCCACTTGGGGCAGGATCTCATCCCCGACCTGGAGAGGGCATGCCACCCTTTTCCGACCGAGGACCATGGTCTCAGATTTGGAGGTGCTGATTCTCATCCCAGCCGCTTCACACTCGGCTGCGAACTGCTCCAGTGAGAGTTGGAGCTCACGGCTTGATGAAGCCAACAGAACCACATCATCAGCAAAAAGCAGAGATGCAATACTGAAGCCACCAAACCGGACCCCCTCTACGCCTGGGCTGCGCCAAGAAATTCTGTCCATAAATGTTATGAACAGAATCGGCGACAAATGGCAGCCTTGGCGGAGTCCAACCCTCACCGGGAACGAGTCCGACTTACTGCCGAATATGCGGACCAAACTCTGACTCCGGTCGTACAGGGACCGAACAGCCCATATCAGGGGGTTCGGTACCCCATACTCCTGAAGCACCCTCCACAGGACTCCCCAAGGGACACGGTCGAACGCCTTCTCCAAGTCCACAAAACACATGTAGACTGGTTGGACGAACTCCCATGCACCCTCGAGGACCCTGCCGAGGGTGTAGAGCTGGTCCAATGTTCCACGGCCAGGACGAAAACCACACTGCTCCTCCTGAATCTGAGATTCGACTTCGCGACGGACCCTCCTCTCCAGCACCCCTGAATAGACCTTACCAGGGAGGCTGAGAAGTGTGATCCCCCTGTAGTTGGAACACACCCTCCGGTCCAGACTGGGGTGGACCACCACCCCAGTCTGCAAATCCAGAGGCACTGTCCCCGATGTCCACGCGATGTTGCAGAGGCGTGTCAACCAGGACAGCCCCACAACATCCAGAGCCTTTAGGAACTCCGGGCGAATCTCATCCACCACAGGGGCCCTGCCACCGAGGAGCTTTTTAACTACCTCAGTGACCTCAAACCCAGAGATAGGAGAGCCCGCCTCAGAGAACCGACACTCTGCTTCCTCATGGGAAGGCGTGTCGGTGGAATTGAGGAGGTCTTCGAAGTATTCTCCCCACCGACTCACAACGTCCCGAGTCGAGGTCAGCAGCGCCCCATCCCCACTACACACAGTGTCGGTGGTGCACTGCTTTCCTCTCCTGAGACGTCGGATGGTGGACCAGAATTTCCTCGAAGCCGTCCGGAAGTCTTTCTCCATGGCCTCACCGAACTCCACCCATACCCGAGTTTTTGCTTCAGCGACCACCAGAGCTGCATTCCGCTTGGCCAGCCGGTACCCATCAGCTGCCTCAGAAGTCCCACAGGCCAAAAAGGCCCAATAGGACTCCTTCTTCAGCTTGACGGCATCCCTCACCGTTGGTGTCCACCTACGGGTTCGGGGATTTCCGCCACGACAGGCACCGACCACCTTACAGCCACAGCTCCGGTCGGCCGCCTCAGCAATGGAGGCATGGAACATGGTCCACTCGGACTCGATGTCCCCCGCCTCCCCCGGAACATGAGCAAAGTTCTGCCGGAGGTGAGAGTTGAAACTCCTTCTGACAGGGGATTCTTCCAGACGTTCCCAGCAGACCCTCACAATACGTTTGGGCCTGCCACGTCGGACCGGCATCTTCCCCCACCATAGGAGCCAACTCACCACCAGGTGGTGATCAGTTGACAGCTCCGCCCCTCTCTTCACCCGAGTGTCCAAGACATGCGGCCGCAAGTCCGATGACACGACCACAAAGTCGATCATCGAACTGCGACGTAGGGTGTCCTGGTGCCAAGTGCACGTGTGGACACCCTTATGCTTGAATATGGTGTTCGTTATGGACAATCCATGACGAGCACAGAAGTCCAATAACAGAACACCGCTCGGGTTCTGATCGAGGGGGCCGTTCCTCCCAATCACGCCCTTCAGGTCTCACTGTCATTGCCCACGTGAGCATTGAAGTCCCCCAACAGAACAATGGATTCCCCAGCGGGAGCGCTTAAATGTTATTCACTAAGTTAATTTAATCATGTCTGTTCCAATGCTTTTGCTCACTTGAAAAGTGGGTGGCTTCAAACAAAATGTGCTCTGTCCCGAGTTGTTTAACATCTAGATGTAAATACCATTAAATGAAAGCTGGAATTCTGTACTTTTGTCTCATATCTAAAACCCAAATGTCTTCAGTATACAACAAAAACAAAGGAATTGACTTTGCCGTTCCAATACTTTTGGATGGGACATGTTCAACTACATGCCAGTTACAGACTATTCATACTTCATTTACTTTCGACTTGTTCCATTAGGGGTCGCCACAGCGTGTGATCCTTTTCCTTGCCTATCTCCTGCATCCTCCTCTCTAACACCAACTGCCCTCATGTTACATCTTTCAACTTTCTCTTTGGTCTTCCTCGTGATCTTTTACCTGGCAGCTCTATCCTCATCATCTTTCTACCAATACAGCAGCATGAAATATGTATTGAAAACATCACCATTTTTCTCACTAAATATACTTCCAAAGGTGCTATTGACCTGAAAATTTCAACCACGATGTTGGGAACAACCCAAGTAATCCATACATATAAAGAAAGTAGAACAAATAAGTTCAGATATTAAGTTGTGTGTAAAAATGTGAAATGACACAGGGAAAAAGTATTGAACACATGAAAAAAGGGAGGTGCAAAAAGGCATGGAAAGCCAAGACACCTAAAATCCAGCCCCTTGTCAGTGCAAAAATGAATATCAGCTGGTTCAGTCCTAATTAATAACCTACAAAAAGGTCTCATTATCAAGGTGTGAGTCAAGACGCATCTCATGATGGGTAAGAGAAGAGAGCTGTCAAGACCATCACAAACTAATTGTTGTAAAACATAACAATGGCATTGGTTACAGCCGCATATCGAAGCTTCTGATTGTTCCAGTGAGCATCGTTGGGGCCATAATACGTAAGTGGAAAGCCAATACCACCATAAATTTGCCTCGATCGGGTGCTCCTCGCAAGATTTCTGACAGATGACTGCAAAGAATAATCAGAAGAGTTTTCCACAAGTCAAGGACCACCTGTGGAGAGCTTCAGACCTGGAATGAGCAGGTACTGTTGTAACAAGGAAAACTGTGAGTAATGTACTCCGGCGCCATGGCCTGTATGCACGCTCACCACGCAAGACCTCATTGCTGAAAAAAAAAGCATGTCAAAGCTCGTTAAAAGTTTCCTGAACAATATTTGGAAAAGCTAGCCGAATACTGGGAGAATATAGTCTGGTCGGATGAGAGTGAATTTGAACTGTTTGGATGCCTTAATGCACACGACGTTTGGAGGGGAAATGGCACTCACTGAACATCACCCTAAAAACACCAAACCAACAGTGAAGTTCTGAGGTGGGAACATCATGGTGTGGGGCTGCTATTCAGCAAATGGTACTGGTAAACTTCACATTACTGAAGGAAGGATGCATGGACAAATGTACAGAGACATTCTTGACAAAAATCTGCTGCCATCTACGAGGAAGACGAAAATGAAATGAGGGTGGAAATTTCAGCAAGATAATGATCCAAAACATACTTCCAAGGAAACTCTCATTTGGTTTCAAAGGAAAAAAAATAAAGCTCCTAGTATGGCCCAACCTATCACCTGACTTGAATCAAATAGAAAATCTATGGAAATAACTCAAACTCAAGGTCCATAAAAGAAGCCCACGGAACCTTCAAGAGTTGAAGACTGCTTGTGTGGAGGAATGGGCCAAAATCACACCAGAGCAATGCATGCAACTAGTTTCTCCATACAGGTAATTGAAAACAAAGGCCTTTGTACAAAGTATTAAATAAATACCAGTTGGCATGTTCAATACCTTTCCCTGTGTCATTTCACATTATTACACACGACTTCATTTCTGAGTTTATTTGTTCTACTTTATATGTATGTAGGGATTATATATACACACACACACATATATATATATATATATATATACACACACACACACACACACAAATTGTATATCAAACATGCAAACACCAAAGGCATTAAAAAGGTGACAAAAAAAACATTGTAGGGGGTCCTGCGGGGATCCCCCAGTCCTTTGCAGCGATTTTTTTTAACATAAATTAAGCAATCCGGAAGACTGAGTTCAATGAGGTACATCAGGTACATCACACATCACTCAGGGGTTGTACGGCCTTCTTAATGCCCAGCCTTTGGCAGACCTCTCCAAAGACCTAGGCATCAAAGTTCCATCCCTGATCGCTGTACAACTCTACTGCAGTTGTCCATTGTGACCAGGATGTAGCGATTCCCTCCAGCAGCGGAACCCGGGTGACAATGTTGGACTATTGATTGTACTCCAGGTCCAGCATGGAAACAACTGACCATGCAAGTCGTTAGCCTTCTTCCATCCATCCTTGGCCATGGCCAAGGATAGGGTCATTCCTCTGTTCCCACCGGAGCTGCGCTGGGTTGACGTCCTCCACATTCAGTGCTGTGGGACCATGCCGCACTTCCCGCCCCTCCAGACATCGGCATTGTCTAGACTCCTTGCAGGGTCGTCACGATAGGGCGTCTGTGTTGGTGTGTTGGCGCACGGGTGGATTTCAAAGTTGTAGTTATGCAGGGTCTCCATCCAGTGGGCCAGCCGTCCCTCAGGTTCTAGGGAAGTTGAGGAGCCAGGTGAGGGATGCATGGGCGCTGCGCAGAATGAAGGTCTGTCCATAGAGGCATGGCCAGAACCAGCGATGAGCAAGGATGACAGCTATCAGTTCTTATCTGGTGACGCAGTAGTTCCGCTCCTGTCGGCTGAGGTCGCGGCTGTATCATCCTTGACCACATTACAGGGGGGCATTACATTTGACCACATTACAGGAGGGCATTACATTTCATATCGTATATACAGTATATATATATATATATATATATATATATATATATATATATATATATACACACACACACACAGTTTTTTTTTATTGTCATACTATTTGACAGCCATACACAAGGAAGAAGGAAACAGAAAACAAGACACAGGAAACAGACTGTGGTGATGTTGCACAAGTCTTAGTCAGCTACTGGGAAACAATAAATTGCATTATTATTATTATTATTGTTATTTTTAATATGATGGGGATAGAAATATCGACAATGAAAATGGACCAAATCTAGCACACCTAAAGATATAAACTGGTTCATCCATCAATTTTCTACTGCCTGGTCAGAGTCACAGGTGAGCTGAATCCTGTCCCAGATGACATTGGGCAAGAAGGGAGCTATACAGTTGGTTTTCTTTCATGTGTGAGGAGCATAGTTGTACAGCATAGCTGCTCCATATGTCAAGTGCTGTTGATATGACTTCTGTTGTTAATTGTTGCTATGTGAATAAAGTGGAGTTGTCTTGACCCTGGACTGTTCACCAGTCAATCACAAGGCACATATTGAATGACAACCATTCAGG